>NC_058415.1:61237087-61382192 GCF_002201575.2 Neomonachus schauinslandi
CCCCCCCCCCCCCCCCCCCCCCCCCCCCCCCCCCCCCCCCCCCTGCTCTCAGCTCTCCACCCTCCTCCTCCCTCCTCCCCGCGGAGCATGCGGGGTGGGGTCCCTTATGAGGCGCACTCTCTCCCTTAGACCTCTTGGTCCTTTGATCACATCAAGTTTGTTCGTACCTCAGGGCTTTTGCACCAGCTGTTTCCTCTGCCAGAAAGCTTCCCCAGCTCGTTGCATGATATTCTCCGCATTCAAATGTCAACACTTGTCACTTCTCAGGGGTGGCTTCCCTGACCCACCCTTTCTAAAAACCCCTCACCCCAGGCATTCTCTATCCACTGGTTTGATCTTCTTAACTGCACTTTTCACTGCCTGCAACTTCCCTACTTATGCGTCTGTTTGCCCATTGTCTGTTGTTCCAGCCCTCCCTCCTCCTCCTCCCCTCCCTCCCACAACTAGAATTAAGCTCCATGGGGTCAAGATGTTTTCTGTCTTGATCGCTGAGGTATCACCAGAACCCATGGCGATACCTACAGAGATCCTTCCCAAGCCTCAATTTCTCCATCTGAAAAATGAGGAGGTGGGATCAGGTGATCTGGAAGTTTCCTCTTGGCAACATAGGTAGGAGCCTGGCACAGTGGTTAAGGACAGAGGATTTGGAAGCAGGCAAGCCTGCCCTCCAGCTTTGGCTCTGTGGTTTGCTAAGTGTGACGTGGGGCGAGGTCTTACCTCCTCCAGGTCTCTGTGTCCTCCCTTGCTGGGTGGCCATGCGGATTCAGTGACATGATGCGTGCAAAGTGCCCAGCCTAGTGTCCAGGACATGCTGCTGCACCACAAATGTCACCCACTGTTACTAACAGTAGAGGTGGCTGACCGGACCCGGCCACGCAGGGTGCCCCGAGGAGCCCAGGTTGCGTTGACATCTGTGCTGAGGGGGGCCAACAGTTCTCTGGTGCATGCATGCCCTACCTTACTTCCTTAACCAATCTCCAATTACTGGACATTTAGGCTGTTTTGAATTTGTCCCAATTATAGGACTACAAAAAGCATCCTTGTATCTAAATTTTCTGAACACATAGTGGTACTTATTTTTTTCAGAATAAATTCCCAGAAGTATAATTGCTGAGGCAAAGAGTGTAACAAACTTAAACACGATTCATCCATATCTGGGCCAAGATAGTCTCCCCAAATATGAGAAATTAAAATCCCCCTGGGTATGAAAGTACCCATTTCCCTGCATCCTTGACAATAATAGCTATTACAATGTTAAAAATCTTCAGTTTGTTAGGTTAAGAAAAAAAAGTGCATCCCCTTTTAATTTTAATTTGCATCTCTCTGACTAATGAGTAGAGTGAGCTCCTTTCAAGTACGGATAGGCAATTTTTATTTCTTAGGTGCTTTTCTTTTTTCTACCATAAATGTTATGGTGATAGTCACACCTGTCAATGTTTTGTTTAAGTGCATTCTTATTATTTTTCCATCTTTTACTATTTGACTATATTTTCTTTGATTTTTAAAGATGATTTGGGTCTATTTCTGGTTATTAATTTAGCTATTGGCTATGTTAAAAGTATTACAAATTACTTGAATTTGTTTTCTCTAATTGCTTTAAGTATAAAAGTTCTGAGGCCCCCTTGACTTCTTCTCTCCTGGATTTTGCTCCTGTGAGCTTTCTCTGATTAATACAAAAGCATCGAGGGCTGCTGGTGTCTGTATTGGAGTCCTGTTTTTTCAACCTAATAATTATATTCAGATGATGTTTCCAGACCTCTTCCCTACCCAGAACATGCCACTGGGTCATCCTTCAAGGTTCCTATGACCCTTTTAAAGTCAGGGGCCCAGACCTGAGGCAAACATTCTCAGTGTGGTCTCACCAAGGGATAAATGAGTATAATCTTTTAACTTCCTTAATGTCGTTTACTGGGGTCATTTTTTGTGGAGACAGTAGGGGGAACAAAATCATATCATTTATTCAGTTTGACCTTGGAGTGAACACAAGCCCCTATGTATACTTTTTACATGTGTACTTATAAATCCACATCTTTCTCTTAACACTGTTCTTCACCCAGGGGGTGGGGGGCAGGAGGTAGGGGGAGAACAATGGAAATATGGCTGTTGACCTCATTTCTGTGGGAAGAGTCCTTGGAATGGGACAGGTGTAGCTAAGCCCCGCAAGGTGACCTCATTCTCACTGTCTTAGCAAAGCACTGAGTTGAAGTCATTGCCACCACATTATATCCCAGGCCATTCATCACTTCCCAGGTGAAGCCAGCACCAATCTCCCTTGGGCAAAACAATGACAGCAGGAAGAAACATTCTCACAATTGTCTGAGAAAAAGTAGTAGTTGTTCTTCAAGCAGGCCTCTGATTATTCAGGGCAGAAGAATTTCTTCCATTGTAGAGCTGACACTGAAGGCTGATTAATTACTCATTCTCTGAGGTCAGGTTTATCAGGAGATGCTAAAAGTTTCTGAGCAAATAACTTTATATAGATAGTCCCAATTACTGACAGGTTGTGCTCCAGCATATTTTTGAAAGGCAGTTGTTGGAACTTGGAACATATTTTTCCACAGAAACTATGTTATAAATAGTGGTTAGGCTCCCAGGCTAGCCCACACAAGCTTGCTAACCCACAATGTGACTAAACCTTATGGGTCTGTCATTCCAACAGAACCAAGCAGAGTCCTGCTTTCAGGGAGAGAGGAGCCTCATGGACAGAAGACAGCAGAAGGTGAAGAACCCATCCCCTTCCACATCTCCAGCTGCCATCCCCAGAGTGGCAAAACTGGCAGAGTTTCTCTCTAGCATCCCCTGTGGGATTTTGGAATCCCAGAGTCTCATTTGGGAGGTACACTAGGGGGAGTTATTTAGTCTCCTTGTTTCTGTACCCCAGTCTGCAGATCGCCTGGGGACCTTGTTAAATGCAGACGCCAGAGCCCTACATTTTGATTCAGTACGTCTATGGGATAATTTCAGAATCTGTATTTCTATCAACCTTCTAAGATCTCAAGAATATACAAATTGGTTACCACTGATTAAGTCCCTCCTACAATCCGATTATTGGATCTTCTCAATACTAACTTCTAGATGTTTGCTGAACTCCATCTTAGACTCCTCCAGGGCTGAGAAGCTCACCCTCTCTTCAGAAAGAGCTTCCACTTAAGGAGTGCTTGCCATCTAGGAGATTTGTGTTCTGGATGCAGCATCTGCAGCACCTCCCTATGACCTGTATTCTGCATGCAGTGTCTCCTTGTGGAGCTGTGGTAAACATGGCTGTTCCCTCTTATGCATAACAGCCCCTCAGAGCTGAAGACAGTGGCAGGCTACCCTGTCCCCAGGGTGCTGTTTTCTACCTTTGAAGCAAAATCGTCTCAGTTCACACTTCCACTCTGACGGTGATGAAATGGCTTATATCAGACCAAAGCTCCCATGAAGAACATTCAGAGAAGCAGAATAAAACATAAAAATAGCTATTCAAAGGCATCATAGAGCAACCAGGACATCTAGGACTTGAGGAGCAAGATGCTGGAAAGAAGAGAATACTTTGAGAAGAGTCCAGCAATCTTCGCTGTTTCCCCTGGAGGCATTTGCTGATTTGTAGGTAGGAAAGTTAATTGCAAGAAAACAAAGCACTGGGTCAGAGTCCCACAGGGAGGGCAAGACAAAAAACTACAGTTCAGGGTTATCAGGATAGCAAGGCTTGTAGGACCAAGGTGTTAGAGGAAAAAGCAGCACAGAAAAGTGAGCCCAGTATTCAGACTGGCCTTTGCACTTGAAATATTTCATGATAACTAAGCTGCATAAAGCAAGAGGCTGAGAAGCCAAGAAAAAGCAGTGGCTGAGGGGTTTAGAAATGAAACAGAAGTGTTTGGAGTCTCACAGTATCAGGGAAGACAAAAGTTGAACTCCAGGGCCAGTAAACACCCCAGGATTTCAGCTGATAACAATGAAGGGCAAATACTAGGAGTAAGAGCAAACCAAAATAGACCAGGTCTATAAAAACCAAAACCAAGGGGTGCCCGGGTGGCTCAGTCGTTAGGCGTCTGCCTTCGGCTCAGGTCATGATCCCAGGGTCCTGGGATGGAGCCCTGCATCAGGCTTCCTGCTCAGCAGGAGGCCTGCTTCTCCCTCTCCCTCTCCCACTCCCCCTGCTTGTGTTCCCTCTCTCGCTGTGTCTGTCTCTGTCAAATAAATAAATAAAATCTTTAAAACAAAAACAAAAAAATAAAACCAAGACTGGAATCATTCAATTGGAATCCAATCAATTCTTGATTGGATTAGGTGATCTTCCCCTAGTCTAGCTACCTTCTTAAAGAGAAATAAATCTTCTCTGAAGAAAGATAACACCATCTGTAGTCTCTATATTTTTTCATCTCCAATTATATTAATAAAATGTAACAGGTACACCAGGAAATAGGACCAAATAATAAAAAGAGAAAAGGAAGGAAGGAAGGAAGGAAGGCAGGCAGGCAGGCAGGCAAAAAGTAAGGAAGGGCATAAGGAAGGAAAGAATAAAGGAAAGAAGAAAAATAGACAACAGAAACAGACTCACAGATGATCCAAATCTTGAAGTTATTAGACATGACTTTAAAAGAGGAACATCTATGTGTTCAAAAAAATAGATGAAAAGATGCAGAATATTACCAGAGAATTGGAAGCTATGAAAAAAAAAGAGAGAGAATAAAATGAAGAGTCTAAAAATGAAAAATACGACAACTGAAATTAACTCAATAGATGGATGAAGCAGCATATTAGAGCAGAAAGTAGGTTAGTGAACTAGAAGAAAGGGTAGTAGCGGTAAATAGTTAATAAATATTCAGACTGAAACACAGATGGGAAAAAAAGAGTAGAAAATAAGAAACGAACATAAGATATATGGAATATGTTGAAAATGTCTTACATATATAATTGTTGTCTTGGAATGTGAGGAAAGAAAGAACAGGGAGAAACAATATTTAAAAGGATATTATGCTAGAATCTCTCCAAACACGTATCAATCCACAGATTCATGAAGTTGTATGAACTGTGTGAACTACAATCAAGATAAGCCCAAAGAAAGCCTCATTTTAGTACAGCATAGTAAAACTGCTGAAGACCAAAGCAAAGACAAAATCTTAAAACTAGTTAGAGAAAGGAAGATGCATTACCTTCAGAAGACCTGACTTAATAGAAACAATGGAAGCCAGAAGACAAATAATAGACTATCTAGAATTCTACACCTCAAAATTAAAGACAAAAGAAAGAAAATTTCAGAGAACCAGAAACTGAGAGAATTTGTCTCTAGCCAACCTGCAGTAAAAGAAAGACCAAGAGGAGTTCTTCAGGCAGAATGAAAGTGATCATAAACAGAAGAACATAAATGCAGGAAGGAATGAGAAGTAATGGAAAGTGTGAATATGTGAGTAGATCTAAATGAAAAATGACATCAGGGCCAGGAACATCCAGGAAAATCTTAAAGAAGAAGAACAAAGTTGAAAGATTACATGACTAGGTATCAGGTCTTATATAATAAGGTTTTAGTTATTAAGACAGTGGTATTGGTTAATGGATAAGGAAATGGACCAATGGAAGAGAATGGAAAGTTCAGGAACAGATCCACATTATATACAATGATTAATTTATGACAAAGTTGTCACTATAGCATGGGGGTGGGTGGATGGTGAGGATGATGGACTTTTCAATAAGTGGTTCTGAATCAACTGGTTATCCATATGGGCAGAAAATGAATCTTGATCTTACCTCACACCATACATAAAATCAATTTCATGTGGATTCTATATCTAAATGTGAAAAGGAAAAAAAAAAACTTCTAAAAGATAGGAAAATATTTTCATGATTGTGGGTAGGCAAAGATGTTTAAATAGAACACAGATATACTAATCATAAAGAAGATGAATAAACTGGACTACATTAAAATTAAGAATTTCTGTTCACCAAAATACATCATTAAGGAAGTGAAGGTGTAAGTTCAAGAACGGGGGAAGATATAAATAATACATATAACCATCCAAGGATTCATATGCAGAATTTAAAAAGAACTACAAATCAATAAGAAACAGGCAGAGAATCCAAGTAGAAAAAATGGGCAAAAGACTTGAACAGGAAATTTGTAAAAGAGGGTATCAAAATGGCCAGTAAAGATATGGAAAGATATTTGACTTCATTAGTCATCAGAGAAATGTATATTAAAACTCAAATGAAATACCACTACACACCCACTAGATTGGCTAAAATTAAAAAGCCGACAATACCAAATGTTGGTGAGCATGTGAACCAACTGGAGCTCTCAATCACTGCTGGTGGGTGTGTAAATTGGTACAACCACTTTAGAAATCTGTTTGGCAGGGTCTACTAAAGCTGAACATATGCATACCCTGTGACTCAGAAATTCCACCCCTACGTATGCACCCAATAGTAATTTGCACATATATTCACCAAAATACCTCAAATACCTAGAAATAAACCAAACACAGTATGTGCAAGAATTCCATACAGAAAATTACAAAACATTTCTGAGAGAAATTAAAAATGACCTTGGTAAATGCAGGGATATACAAAATTCATGTTCATATATTATTAAGTCACTTTTTCCTGCATCAACCTACAAATTCAGTAAAATCCCAACAACAAGCCAGAGTAGATTTGTGTACATGTGTGTGTAAACTGACTCACTGCTCCTTTCCCCAGCTCTGAGGCTGCTGTGCTAATGAAGAGACCACAATTTGTCAAGCACCTATTATGTGTTTGGCACTCTGCAAGATACTTTTCTCCGCTTTACTTTATCTAATTCTTATAAATCTTATAAAAGGTATTATTACCCCAATATTGTAGATAAGAAACAATTTCAGAAAAGTCAAATGACTTGCCCAATGTCATTGTATCACTATCACTATGTCACCCAATTCAGCTGCATATAACTGAAAAAAAAATTATCAGTGACTTAGAGATGGTTTATTTTTCTCTCACGTAAAAGATGTCCATACGTTGGCAGTGCATGGCTGCCATGGCAGCTCCATAGTGTAATCAGGTACCCAGCTCCTACCTGTATGCAACACTACCCTAGAATGAAGCTTCCTTCTCACGGTCACTTCTTGAGCCAAGATGGCTGCCAGAACTCTAACCATCCCATCCACATTCCAGCTAACATAGAGGAGAAGGGAAAAGAAGGGCAAGCTCTCCCCTTAAAGGAGACTTCCAGAAATCCCATATAACACTCCTACTTATATTCCTTGGCCAGACTTAGAATCCTGGCTATATCTAGCTACATGGGAAGCTGGGAAATGTCCCTTTTCAGCTGGGTGGCAACATACCTACTTAAAAACCAGAGTTGTGTTACTGAGGTACACCGGGGGGCTATGGATATCGGTATGGACAACTAGCTATCTTTCAGTCTCCTAGTTGGGAAGTGGTGGGGCCAAAATTCAAATCTAGCCAGTGCCCTTATTACTTATGACCCTCCAGAGGCTACCACACCTTTCCTCTGGAGCCCATGTTCCTCTGCTACACTACCTGTCCCCCACTGAAGTGAATTCCTAGGGAAGCAAGGGGAACAGGAGCTTTGTGGGGAAGGTGGGAGGCAGAGGAAGCAAGCGGAACAGGAGCTTTGTGGGGAAGGTGGGAGGCAGAGGCAGTGGCCTTGTGAAGGGTGGCCTTGTGAAGGATGACCTCCCCAGGGAGCACGCCTACTTTTCCATGGCCCCTTCCCTTCCTCCTCTTTAGACCCCAGAACTTCCCAGAAGTTCCACGTTCTTTGTCAGGGAGCTCACTTGGCAGTGACGATGAGATGGGTGCAGCTTTTCCTGGGTCATTGGCTCTCCACTAAGGACTCACTTGATTTGTGTTTCCTCCATTTCTGCACTGTTAAATCAACAGTCACGGGTGGTTGCAGAAGCTTCTTGCCAGAAAACATTACAAAACTCTTCCAAAGAATGAGCCTGTGCATTTGATGGGGGATTGGGGCCTCTGAGGTCCCCAGTGATTCCAGGGTTCTGTGAACATCTCCATCTGGTGCCTTGGTCCAGCTGTCTCAGCAGGAGAATGGGAAAAATGTCCAGAGAGGCTGAGCCATCACCAGAGAAACCTGGCCAGAGTTGTAAAGGCTCACAATGGAAACAAGCCTAACGGGACATTGGAAAGGGAAAGCTGACGACGGAAATCACCAATGTCAAAGAGTTCCTATGGAGGAGCGGAGAGGTAATGGGGAGTCTCAGTGAGTAGAGCAAAGCAAGTGCCCAGAGACTGTCCTCATGAGGTTCCAGAAGACTGAGCTCTGGATGTGTTCGGGGAAGCCCGAAGGTCTGAATTTGTCTCATCATTGGAAATTCCAATAGGAAGAGACTGATGAATGTACTCTGGAGACCAAGGCCTTGTTATTCCTCCTACCAGAACTCTCCTGGGTGCCAGTGAAAGAGTTGGGGATGGCCTGACTGGCAACAGGTGTATGGGAGGGGACACCTCAGAGAACACATTCCAAGAGGGGCCACTGTTGCCTGATTCTACAACTTTCTCTACCAGCAGTCACCTTTATCCCAGGGATCCCAAGGTTTAAGTGACATCACAGCCATGTCACACAGCACACTGTAAGAACCCAGTACCATATTTACACAGAGCCAGAGGACTTAGCTGTGAGAGGAACCCAGGAGTTATCTGGTCCAAATCTCTCCTTTTCAGTTGGGAAACTGAGGCTGGGGTGGGGGGGGGGGGGAGGAGAATGACTAACTGTTGGAGGCAGATTAATTGGTGGAATGCCAGGATCTGTGCCAGATCTCCTGAGCACCAGACCCATGCTCTCCCGTATGCCACCTACTAGTGGTGGCTGGCTGAGACAGAAAGGGCTCATTTGGGTGCATTCTGTTCTACGCTTGTCACAAGTCTTGGGCGGAGAGCATGGCAGAGGGGAAGGGGCTCTGGGTAGGGAACAAGCCGTCCTGGCTTCAGGTCCTGGCGCTGTCTTTGACCTGCTGGGTGACTGTATCAGTTTCCTGGGGCTGCCATGGCAGATTTCCACAAACAGAGTAGCTTGAAACAACAGAAGTTTATTCTCTCCCAGTTCTGGAGGCCGGGAGTCCAAAACTCAGGTGTCGGCAGGGCTGGTTCCCTCTGGAGGCTCTGAGGGAGAATCCATCCCATGCTTCTCTCCTAGCTCCCGGTGGCTGCCGGCTATCCTTGGCATTCTCTTTCTCGTGGTGGCATCACTCCAGTTTCTGCCTGCGCCATCACATGACCACCTTCATGTGGCAAACCTCCCTTTGCCTTTCTCTTATTAAGGACCCTCGCCATTGCATTTAGGGTTTACCCAGGTAGTCCAGGATGACCTCATCTCAAGATTCCTAAATTAATTATATCTGCAAAGATGCTTTTCCCAAATAAGGTCATGTTCACAGGTTCCAAGGGTTAGGACATTGACCTATCTTTTTAGGGGCCACTATTCAACCCACTACAAGGATCTTGGGTATGACCCTTCCCATTTCTGCTGCTTAGCTTCCCTAATATGGATGGCAAGAGCTCACTGACTTGCTTCTACAAGTGTCTGCTTATCTTCATGGACACCGATGGACCCCAAAATATACGCCTCAGCTCAGCAGCCTGTACCAGACTGAGCACAGTCCCCAGCAGTCATGTATAACACAAATTCAAATTCAAGAACTATTTCCCACCTCTCTAGACCTTCCTTTGACCATATATTCTTGGAGATGAGTAGGGGAACTTGGCTGTGGTCAGACCACAAATAAGAATGCTTTATTCAACCGCGGGCCCCACACCCCAGGGAGAGAGAATTCAACAAGAACAAGCACAGAGGATGGGCTGAGTGGGGAAGGAGTTTGATAAACACAACCTGTTCAGGGCCAGGACTGGGGGGAAGACGAGCAAGGTGTGAAAACGAAGAGGGAGCCAAATACCTCATTAATCAAGAGAAATGACATTTTAAGGCAGTATTTTTAAAAATCAAAACGAATGCAAAAAAAAAAAAAATCCATGATGAACAAAACATCAACATTTTAAATAAAGACAAGATCCAGTCTTGCAATTGTGTGACTTAAATCACTTAGTTCTCCCTAATCCCAGTCCTGTGAATCTTACCTTTGTTTAAAATGTTGACGTTTTGTTCATCACGGATTTTTTTTTGTGTGTGTTAATTTTGAGTTTTTAAAAAAATATTGCATTACAATACTTTTCATCTTGATTACTGAGGTTTTTAGCATCGCCTTAAATTTTGCCCTTAGGTTCTGCACTAGGCATGTGAATTACAACTGGAGGGACTGGGGCTGTTTAATTTGGACAAGGATTGTCGCTGGGGAGATGGCCACCATCCATAGGACCTGTGTGGGCCCTGAGGGACCAGTGGGGGAAATTCAGGGAGAAGTAGTGAGTCCTCTGCTACTGGAAGGATCTGAGAATCTGATGGGAGGTTGGTCTAGATAATCTGTAGGAGAGCCCTAAAACTCTGATTTCAAGAGGCAGATGCCTCAGATTTTCTTGCATAACTTCAATCATCTCGTAACCTCAGGATAATGTAAGAAATGGTGTCTCTTGCTTCAAACACTTCAGAGGCAGGGGCTGGGTGTCCTGGAATTTTGGAAGCTGCCCCATGCCGGGAGCCTGGCACTGTTCCATCCTGGGAGGCCAATGAGTAGGTCACCCACACTGTGGGGTGAAGTGAACAACCCCAGGAATACCCACAAAGTGTTCCATTCCCAGGCACAGAGTTATGGGGGTGAGGTCAGCCTCAGCACCAGTCCTAAATAAAAACCATTAAAATGAAGAAAATTAAAATGCAGGTCAGTGACCTGGGAGATGTTATAAAGTCAGAGCACTACCTCTAAAAGATACTGCAAAAAATGAACTTCCTAAAACGCATTCCCGTGTACTGCTCATATCCGTGCATTGCTCACCCACCCAGTAACATCCATGCTCCTTGGAACGACATTCAAGGCCCTTCTCATGGTGTCTTACGACCCTTACGCTCACAGATTTTGCATGTAATCATTTCTGTCTTTGGTCTCCTAAAGTCCTCAGTTCACTTATGCTGTCTGCGGGTGTGAAATTTTTTTTCTTAGTTTTTGTATTTTCCTCAAATTTTATATTATTTTGAGATTAGAGTCCAGGGTGTCCCTGGACTCAAATTTCTGCTAATAAACTACAAACTTTGACGTCTTTAAAAATAATACTTACTGAAATAAAATGAGTTCTTTCTGCACATTATTCAGCATCTCAGAAAAGTTTCTGTATGCTCATTGATTTTTGCATGAAAATATTTCTTCCAACATTTTCTAGCCAGAGTGTTTTTCCAGCATCCCTCAGGTGCCAGCATGATCTAAAGAGTTGTTTACAAAATGTGTCCTCATGATTTGCCGTTTTTTTTGAGAAATCAATAAATCATTCTTTTGGAGCTGGCTCTGATAGAGATTAAATAATAGCTAAAAAATTATATACAAAAATTTTATATAGCTTTGCCATGAAGTTTAATTCCTTCAGTGGAACTGGGGTCGGGTGGAGAAAGGAACCATCTGAGCTCAGAGAAGACAGAAGGGAATTGTGTGCACCGCTCTCCTCGATACTGGCTGGCGGTTAGGACTACGAGATAGAACCGTCTTCGTTCACCAGGGCCGCCATCCCCTGATTCTTGATAACATTTACACTGACAGGTAACGGTGTACTTCTGAAATACTTTTACGTATGTCACATTACCTGGCCCTCTTGCAGCTCTCCGGGATAAGCGGGGTGGGGGGGTGGGGGGAGAGGCAGGGGTTAGTAACGCCCATGGGAACATGTGGAGCGCCCTGTCCAAGGTCCTGCTCCCAGGAATGACAGCACTGAGGGACCGGGCACCACGCCAGTCACATTGCACAATCTGCCACCAGAGGAGGGTATTTCTACCCTATTGTACAGATGAAGAATCCGTGGCTTGGACAACTCAAGCTCAAGTTCACACAGCTGGTAAGTGGCAAAATGGGGTTCAAGCCAGTCTGGCTGGTCTACAGCTCATGTTTCCCAAAGTCTACTTGAGGGGGTCTGTCCTCTCCTCTAGGCTGACAGGAGCACCAGTGAGCCTGAGAAATGACATTCCAGGTCCGAGGTACATGGAGTGAAAGCCCGACAAAGTCTGAAACACCGGGCCTGTAGTTGGTGCTGTCAAAATCAGGACTCCATTGCTTACGTGTTTTGTGCTTACAAAGCACCCTTACCTCATTTGATTCTCAAGTTCCTTAGAGGGGCATGCAGTAGAGGTCTGGCTATCCCCATTTAACAGGCTCAGAGAGGTCAAGTGATTTGCTCAAAGTCACACAGCAGAGGCCAGAACAAGATCTGGGCACTTTGTACCAACATCATCAGACAAGATGATCAAAAGAGATGGGCCTGGGGGCTGAAGTGGGCAGACCATGGCACTGACCTTTCCTGAGATGGTCTTGATCTGCTTGGAGCTCAGGGGCTCGAAGTCCACGCCGATGTAGCCCTCCATGGCAGCAAGCAGATTCTTCCGGAGACAACGGGATGAGTTGGCTTCTGTGCGCACCTGCTCCCACCACGAAGGCTCATACCAGCCCGGGATGATCCACTGGTATTTGCTACCATACATGTTCTCCTCATATGCCTGCAACAGATGGGTTGACCATGAAGGTACCAAGAGTTAAACATTTGTTCAAGGCCTTGTGCCCTGTGAGACAGGTGAAGGGAGCTCAGGCCTCCTCTTACCAGAGGGTTTATTAATTTTTCTATTATTCGCTTTGTTATCTTTCCTCATCATCTCTCAATAGACCCAAGGTAGTTTATTGGAAACATATATAATAAAATAATAAACACTGAATAAAAATTGAAACATGAGGGCCTGACCAAAGCCAGATAAGGACACTATAAGAAAAGAAAACTATAGACTGATATCTCTGATGAATATAGTGGCAAAAATTCTCAACAACATATTGGCAAACTGAATTCAAGAACACATTAGAAAGATTATACACTATGACCAAGTGGCCTTTATCCCTGGGATGCAAGGATGGTTCAACATACACAAATGAATAAATGTAATACATCACATTAGTGGAATTAAAGATAAAAATCACGTGATCATTGCAACAGATGCTCTCTGTGTACTGTGATGAACTGTGCACATTTTAAAACATGACCCTTAAATGATCCTGCAGTACATTCCTGGAGAGCCATGAACACATTGGGAAACAGTTCATGCCATGCCCCGTTGGGCTCCTTGGCCTACAACAGAGACAGCACAGAGGCCAAGAGGACGTGGCAGGGGAGCCTGCAGGATTGCTTTGGACTCCAGGAAGCTTCTGGCTGCCCTCCACTTAGGCTCTGGGTTGTTAGCCAGGCTCTGTCCACAGCAGGGTGGGCCAGAGACCCTAATGGCCTCTGTACATTAGAGAAAAGTTATAGTCCAAGTCTGAGAGTTGGGGGAGAGATCCCCCCCATTCCTACATCTGGGGAAGCGACTCTTCTAGAATTCTCTTAACACCTAAGAAAGCCCATCCTGCAGCATGGGCAGTGGAGCATCTCACTGGGATAAATGTGAGTTAAAATGTTTGTTCCTTGGGCGCCTGGGTGGCTCAGTTGGTTAAGCGACTGCCTTCGGCTCAGGTCATGATCCTGGAGTCCCGGGATCGAGTCCCGCATCTGGCTCCCTGCTCGGTAGGGAGTCTGCTTCTCCCTCTGACCCTCCCCCCTCTCATGCTCTCTGTCTCTCACTCTCTCTCTCTCAAATAAATAAATAAAATCTTAAAAAAAAAAAAAAATGTTTGTTCCTTAACTTAAGCTCAGATACCATCTCCATGGCCTCATCTCCTTGGTTCAGTGAAGCCTCTGGAGATTAAACTGAAATTATTTAATGAAAGAGCCCTTCAACTACTTCAAGGCAGTGATCACACTGTGTTTTCTCTAGACTCCTCTGATGATATGGGACCTTGACCTCCCCAATTCTAGATAATATACTTCTCATAATGCAGCCTCAGATCATAGTCATTTTTCCAGCAGCTACATTATAATGTTGCCCCTATCACAACTGTTGTAGAAAACACAGCCCTCATATTTCAATTACAGGATAAAATCCCAGTTCAATAAAGGGAGGCAATCTCCTGATCTTCCCTCTAATAAATGGGATTTAGTCCAAAGAATCTTTCTTTTGAAGAAAAGATAATCTGAGATCTGTTGAGGGGCTAGATTTTTGAACAAAAGGTTCATCCCAGTGATCCCAGGTCACTGTATGAACGGCAGAACCTGTGAGACTTTCCAACTCTCATCCTTCATAGGAAGGGAGGAACTCACATATCTTGAGCCCCTATTGTGCTTGGCCAATTATACACATTATCTTATTTTATTCTCACAACAACCCTATGAGGTATGCATTATTATTTCTAACTTATAGATGATGAAATTGAGGCTCCGAGATCGAGGGATTTGCCCAAACACATACAGCTAAGTCAAGGGGACAAGATTCAAAGTCCATTTTTGGAAGTTCCCCTCTTTTCTTAGCAAAATAAATAAAACAAAACTTTTTGGAAGCTTTCAGGTTGAGGCAAGAAGAGTGCCGCCCTTATGTGGAATGTATGTTAAGTAGGAATCAACAGATACAGAGTGAGGACAACAGGACTTCTAAGCAGACACAGAGGCAGACCTGCATCACTCTCTGAGGACAAAGACCTCGTGATAACTTAGAGACAGCACAGAGCAGGAAGTCAGAAGCCGCCCAGGGATCTGCTGTGACAGCTCTTTGACCTGCCCTTGTCTCATTAGGAGCTGTTCCTTGTGAGTGAATTTTCCAGAAAATAGAAGCTTAGCCCATTTGAGTGACAATAGATTTTGTTTAGAATGTTATTCAGTTTTGATGAAGATAAACATTTTCCTACTGACCTTCTCAAACAAACAAAAAGGGAGATTACAGTCAAGCAGCACCAGATTCTCTGCCACATACCAGCTGGGTAACTCTGGTGCCCAACTCCTCGGGTCTCACTTTTCCCATCTCTAGCCTGTGGAAAGCAAAGCCTATCTCACTGGGTTGGTGTAAAGAATTAAATGAGATGACGTGTGTACCATGCCTGGCCAACACTACATCCGGGCACATTTTAGCAGCTCTTTCTCGTTGCCTTCTCCTTTCTGTAATGCATGGTTTTATTCTGAACACCAGTCACTGTTACGGGCCGTGCACAGTCATGCTGCTGGGTCTAGGGTGGCACTTTTCACTGCCATTGAGCCCCTGTCTTCTCTGAACTTGCTGCTTTTAAACTGTTATGGCTTGGAAAGCAGGGCGCCTGGGTGGTTAAACATGTGCAGAGCAAAAGTAAATAGGCTTTGTGTGAGGGTCTAAGAGGCTTCCCTGCAAGGTAGGTGAACTGGTTTAAATACACCATCCACCATCTAAAGCACCTGAGGGGAAGGCTCTGGGCCTCCATTCTGCTATTCCCATATTCAGACGGACTGAGCATGTGAGCTGAGAGTAAAGGAATGCTCTCTGTCTCCTTTGCTGGAGGGGGAGTTTTTGTAGGGTGGCGTCCACTCTTCTGTGGATCTCCGGTGCTCAGCACAGTGCCTGGTGTGCCCAGGGCACCCAAGAAGTGGTTGCGGAATGACTGAACACATTTCCAGCTTCCTTGGTCACCTTAGTTTTCATTTTCCCTGTCTCTGGTAGGAATGTGATCTCAGGACCTGTGGCCACCGGTGGGCCCTGCCATGTGGTGACAGGCAGTCCTGAGCTCACCTTCTTCAGTCTCAGGGACTGCTTTGGTTCTTATTAGTTGCTGACAGGTAACCATGATATGAATTATTTTTAAAAATCCAGTTTCCTCTTTTTATTATGTTTCCTTTCGCCTCCTCCCCTTTCCATGCAAGAAGGACATTTCCCTTTTCCTATTACGGTCACACCAATGATAGTAATAAACCCTCACATCAAGAAGGCAGTTCACAGTTGGGATGATGGTCTCCTTTCGTGGCCTTATTTAAGCCTCTTGCCAACCCCGTGAGGCCGCTGGGGCAAGGACTGCTGCTTCCATTTTGGAGGTGAGGCAGCTGGAGACCAGAGGTGTAAGGTGACCTGCCTGAGGTCACACAGCTGGTGGAGCTAAAACCAGAACCCAGGCCAGAGTGCTTGAGAATTTAGAATAGACCCCCGAGGGCGGAGGACAAGACAAAAGCGACGGAGACATGCTCATTCTGTGCTGAAGCCCAAATGAACATTTTGCCACAGGGCTATAAATAGGTCTTGCATTTGCTGGAGTCTGCTCTTCCATTGGGTGGCGGTTCCAATCTCAAGAACACAGCAACATGCTGCAAAGTTTGCACTGCGGCATTTGGATGGCAAAGATACGGCTGTTTCCACCGGATCTGCACTCTGACCCTGACGAGGAGAGGAAGGCTCTTTCACAGGGGTCTCCGCTCTGAGCAGCCCCTCCCTCTGTCACACGCCAGTCTTGATCCAGTAGGAAGACATGGAGCAGACTCTCCTCAGGATCTTCCAGACCTGCCAGAAGAATTCCTTCCTAACCACGTAAGAGGGCAGATGGCTTCCGAGGGTCTCGAATAAATACCCAACAAAAAAACCTGCAAGGAATTTCTCAACAACCAAAGCCACCCGCAGACTCTAAGAGGAAGCCCATTGCAAAATGTCCACCGTCCAACAAGAGGAAAGTAGGATGAGGAAGTGGATGGTGTCCCACGCCATGTGGAAGGCAGGCAGCCTGGGGCTTTGCGTCGAGAGGAAGACAGCCACACCGTCTGTTCTGAAGCAGAAACCATGGCTGGAAATGCCACTCGGAAAATAATCCCAGTGCATGGCACAGAGTGGAATCACAGCCACGCCCCCACTTGGGTTTGGCTCAGAGCGGAGCATGAGGTCTGTTTCCAGTTCTTGAAAAAGGGAGATGGCCAGCGATCCGTGTGGTGTCTTCGTGGATCATGTTTATTAATTTATTTCTCCTGGAGTTATGACCCACCATGCACCAGCTGCTTGCAAGGCCTTGGGGATATGGTGAAGGGTGGGGAGGGACAGGGATAAAATCCAGTTTCTTCCCCAAAAGAGATTCCATTCTCCAATATGGAGCATTATTTTCCTTTTTATTTTATTTTTTTAATTTTTTTTTAAAGATTTTATTTATTTATTTGACAGAGAGAGACACAGCGAGAGAGGGAACACAAGCAGGGGGAGTGGGAGAGGGAGAAGCAGGCTTCCCGCTGAGCAGGGAGCCCAATGTGGGGCTCGATCCCAGGACCCTGGGATCATGACCTGAGCTGAAGATGCTTAACGACGAAGCCACCCAGGCGCCCCTATTTTCCTTTTTAAAATGGGCCACTTCGGGACCTCAGATGGTAATGTACAAGGTTTTATGATAAAGGTTTATGAGTAAAATTTTATGAGCAAGGTTTTGAAGTAAAATGTATTAAATCCATTTGCTCCATTTTTTCAATTTTTCTCATGTTCATCCTTAGATTTTCATAGGGAAAGACCCCTTGCTTCCCTTAACTGGAGCAGAGGATGCTTCATACCATCTTGTAAAGACCATCAGATAGGAAACTCACCAGCCCAGCAGTGGTCCATTCCATTCTCACACACCTGAGACTTTACATAAACAAACAAAAAAAGACCGCGGACATTTACCGAGGGCTCACTATCCATCAGGCACCGTGCAGTGTTTCTGTTCATTCAATCTCCACAACAATCCTAGGAGACTGGTACTATTATCATCCCCACTTTACAGATGAGAAAACAAAGGCTCCAGAAGTGTCAACAACAAGTCCAAATTCAGCAACTAAGCCGCAGACTGGCTCCTGAGCTCCCAACTCCATCCAGGATCCCCAGTAAATTGAGAGATGATCAGGAGGTTCTCATTTTGTTCTTGAGCCTTCGGGATGAAACAGCCCCGTGTGACTGTGGCTTCCGGTCACCATTCTGTCCTCACTCCTGGTGCGCTTTGAGTTCCTGCATCTCTCTGGAAAGGGGTAGCAGGAGCTGAGAAGGATACCCCAGGCAGTGTCTCTCCAGCAGACAGCAGAGGGACCACCTTCCCTGGGTGTGGACATGCAGCCGGAGGTCCCCTTGGCTCCTCAGAGTTATGCTTACCTTGGTGACTCACAGCAACCCTGAAGTCAACCAAGACCCCAAAGTCTCTTCTGTTCTAAATGCACAGTCCTCCTCAGCTATGCTCTACCACCTTGGACACAGGCAGCTTGATTTGTTCTAATGTAACCTTCTATTAGGGCTATGAGATTTAACCTTAGACTGAAGCAAACATTCCAGCCTGTTAGGGTTCTTTGCAATCTTGGATCTGTTTCCAATATATTTCACAACTTCCAAAATTCCTACAAGTCTCTTTTTTATAATCTCATCCAAGTCATCAACAAAAGATCAAAGAGAACGGAGGCCTATGGCCCATCACTAGAGACTACACCTAGAATAAGCTCACTCTAAGTGGAAGCGCTTATTGGGGAGACCTGAGACTTTACATAAACAAACAAAAAAAGAGTCACTCCCGTGACTGGGCTCTCATTCTGTTGACTCTTCTCCTGACCTGGGGTGGGGGAGAGGGAGCCAGGGCATCAGAATGGAAAGACTTGGTTCCTGTGTTAGAACTCTCACAAGTACGTAGGTAGAACATCATGTGGAAAGAAGTTGATTGGACTGGGAATCAGGTGACGGGGATGGAGCCTTGGCTCAGCCACGAGCTGGGCCTCTATTTTCTTATCTCTAAAGTGGGATAATGATAATTGTGAGTTGTGTCACATGGTTTACTGAAAAGATGAAGTGAGATAAGGTATAAAAAGGTACCTTGTTGCCTATCACGCACCAGACAGTTGTAAAGAATTCAGGGGTAGATACTGAACAGTTGAGAGAACGTTCTAAAGTTGAGACTCTGAGCCCTGCTCCAGGGCCGGGAGGGGGCTCTGAGGTAGCTCAGCCTTGCCGGGACGTCTGGTCCCTCCCACCCTGCCGTGCACACGGCCCACCTCCAAGGCTAAGAAGACAGGCAGGGCATTAGCTTAGACAGGGCGCTGGAGGGGGGGTTGGGCCAGCTGAGGTTGCTAGGTCCTCCCACGACTGCACTGTTCTGAACCCTCGGGGTTTAGCTCCCTGCAAAGAGGAAAGAGCAGTGACCATAACATTTCTGCTTCCAACAACCCGGACTCCAGTTCTATATCCCGCTCAGACCAGGCAGTGAGAATGAGTCTGAGAAACAGCTTCGTGAAACTCCCCATAGACGCAGTGACACGACCAAAGTTTTACTTACACAACAGAACACTTTTGCTGCCATATTCTGGTCAAACTGGCCGAGGATGATCCTCACGTCATTGCCCTGTGGACAGAAGGACATGTGTGTGAAGGAGAGTGGAGGACAGGCACACTCGAGGGCTTGAGGCCACGGGCAGAGAACATTCGTGCACCCCCAGCTCCCCAGCCAAGAGCCCTGCCCTCTCACCCCAGCCCAGCCTGGATGCTCTGGCCCTCTCTGAGGCCAGCTTTCCCTCAGCTCCTGCTGCCCTCCCTGGTCTCCACGGCACGCCCTGGGACAAATCTGCACGGGCTGGAGGCTTTGTAAAGCTGGCGGCTCTCAGCGGTCCCAGCAGCATCCCTGATTCCTTCAACAAGGGCAGGCCAACCCTACAGGGCACCGAGACAGCATCTAATCTTCTTCCTCACTTGACACACAGGGAAACTGAGGCCAGGGGAGAGAAAGGAGCTTCTAAGGTCCCCAGGAGTTGGTGGCTGAAATAAGACTGCAGCGCCCCCCCCCCCCCCAGTATTCTAGACTTTTCTATACCTTCCTGGAACCCACAAGCCTTCCCAATTAAGAAGTTTCAGAGTCTCTTTGAGTTTTGAGCTTTGTTCAAATCTCAGCTCCACCCACAAGCCTCAGGGCGCCTCAGGTGGCTCCTATATGCATCTTAGCCTCAATTTCCTCACCTGTGGAATGTGGAAAACGGCAGTACCTACCTTCCGGGAGGACTCCCTGACGTGACCCACATAAACTGCTTCACACAGTTCCGGGCACATAGCGAAGGCCCAATAAGTGCTAGCTAGTATTAGGATTTTATAACCTCCTCCCAACCCATTTTTAACTCCCAAAAAAACTTATATTTGAAAACTCTATAAATAGGACTGCACTTATTATCTCGATGTGTGCCTTGCACAACAGCTCCTGTGACTCATTTATTCATTCAACAAACATTTACTGGGCGTTTTCCTGAGGCTCCCTCCTGGGTCAGGTGAGGGGCCCATTGCTGCTCTCTGGGGGACAGGGATCCAGGCGGGGCCCGGCCCCATCGAGAACAGGCTACAGGAGGATATGCCAGGCAGCCTGCAGGAGACCAGCCGGGGCCCTGGCCCCCCGGCCTGCTCCCCACCCCAGTCACTTCCTGCCCTCCGCCCTGAGGCTCAGGCTTGCAGGTGGTGCCACCTTCCTGCCTCTCCAGCAGGCCTCAAGGCCCTTTGATGCATAAAGAAGAGAAACATGCCTTTAAAGATCAGTTTTTAGCATCTTTCAAAATTGGAAAGTGCTGACTGGGAGGCCATTTTACTCATCATGTACTTTAGCAAAATAAAAAAGGCTTGGATTCTAAAATCATCCTTCGTTTGCAAGCAAGAATGGAAAGAAGAGAAAAAAAAAAAAAAAACCCTGCTCTGAAAGGACTTTAAAAGATCGTTAACAGAGCAGTTGAAGGAAGGCAAGCCTTTGTCATCACCATGTCTGCAACGCTATAAAAAGTTCTAAGCTGCTTCCGTTCTGTGGACAATGCTCTCAGGCACACTCCAGGGTTTTTTTTTGCTTGTTTGTTGAAATCTTTTAGCCTTCTTTGCTGCTAATAGTATTCATCCAGCCAGCCAGCAAACACTTACTGAGCATCTACTTTGTGCCAAGCTCTGTGTTGCTAAACATGGTATAGTAGAAACAGCTTATTGGGTTTTAGAGTTAGGGAGACCTCAGTTCAAATCCCAGCTCTACCACTGACCAGCTGCGTGAACTTGAGTCTTAATCCCCTGGAGCCTCAATTTTCTCACCATTGAAAGAGGGATAATCCAACCTACCTTGCCGGGGGGCTGTAGGATTCATACTAAGGAAACCCAGCCATTGGCTTCCATGATGCTTCCTCCTGGTTCCTTCCTACCTCCTAGTCCCTCCTGCTCAGACTGAGTCAGCTCACCATCTTTCTGCACATCCCTACATGCTGGTGTTCTACACAGTTCTGCCCTTAGCTCTGTGTCCTCATCACTCTCCTGGGCAGCCTCATTCAAGACCCCAGCCACAACTGCCCGCCGTGTGCTACGGAGGCCCGATCACTCTCCCCAAGCCCAGCTTTTCTCTAGCTGCCCCTGGATCCCTCCACTTAGATTCTCCCACGTACCTCAAGCTCAGCACATCCCAAGCTGAACTCATCATCTTTGCCAACGAGCCCTTTCCCCCTCCTGCGTGGTCCATCTCTGAGAACGGGGTCACCAACCTCCCACCCACCCAGGTTCACTTGCCTCCCTCCAAGCCCTAACCAGGACCCACCCGCTGGTTCTGCCTGCCCACCAGTTCCAAATCACCCCCACCCCTGCAGCTTCACCTCGCTGGGTGTGGCCACCATCATTCCTCCTCGGTAAAATACAACTGCCTCCCGCCTGCATCCCCACCCTTAGTCCTGCTCCATCCACCCTGCTCTCCACAGAGCGGATTAAGGAATCATTCCGAGATTCAAATGTGGTTGTGTAAAATCTTTCCATGGCTCCCTGAGCTTTCCAGGTCAACTGAGCTCCTGAGTAGGACATTCGAGATGCTTTACCAGCCGACTCCTGCTCAGTCTTTGCCAGTCTTGCATGGCATGAGAATGAGCTACCTGCAGTTCTCTAAAAGAGGGCTGCCACTTACGTACTCCTTCACTGGCTCATTCCCCCACCTGCTCCCCTCTTGCTTTCTGCAAGCTCGTCCATCTTGAACGCCCCTCCCTCTCACCTCTGCCTGGAGAGCTGCCACTCACCCTTCATGCTTTAGCTCAGGCACCCCTACCCTGAGAAACCATCTGTGTCCTCTGAGGTGCTCATTTGCTCCTCTGTGGGCCCAGAGCACTCTGTGCTTCCCTCTATCATGGCACAAGTCCACTTGCTTATCTGTCTTCTCCGCTGGACTGAGGGTAACTTGACTCATCTCTGGGTCCCCAGGTCAGGGGGTCAAGGCATGACACATATATAACCACAGGTGTTGAATGCACAATTAAGTGAGCGAATGCTCTGTCAAGTACCAAGCGCAGTGCCTGGCCTGCATTCCTTATTCAGTAACTGGTAGCTATGATCACCACTGCCCTGATATCCTGCTAGCCTAGGGCCTTGGCACTCACTGGGTTCACCATGTCCGTTTCTTGAATGCACTGAGGAGCCCACATCTTCATGGCTGACCACCTGACCACCTGCAGATAGATAAATAACTGGCTCTACCACTTGTGGACCATTTGGTGTCTCTGTTGCCATGACAACCAAGTCGCAAGGACCATTTGGTGCTATGCTCCCAGACTGTTAAAATTGGGCAGAACCCAAGGGATCACTGATCTAGTGAACCCCTTCCTAGAGAGGCAAAAGGCTTCCCCCAACACTGCCCAGTGGAACCAGTGCTCTCACCTTGGTGGCCCTCTGACCATCAGAGGACCCTGGAGAAAGGTCCTGGCCAGAGCCAGGTTCTGCCCATGGTAGGGAGCGACTCACACCCACTCTGATTCCAGCCGGTGAGAGGCAGCAAGATGCTGCAGTGTCTGGGAGGGAAGAGCCAGCATCCAGTGCAGCTCCCAGAGAGGGAAGGGCGTTCAAGATGGACGAGATGGAATCCCGTGTGGGGAGTGGACAAAGGGAGATGGAACTGGCCTGGGATGCTTAGCAGGAGCCTTGAGAGCGGTAGAAAGAACTGGAAGGGCTTCTCAAAATGGGATATGTTTCCTCCTGGAGCATGAGTTTTCCTGAGAGCATGAGAAGCATGGATATACCTCGTTCTTCTTTCCAGAGTAGCAATTTATTGGAAGATTCAGGGGTGAGGGAAAAGGTTTTGGATTCCGGGAGTCTTTTTTTTTTCTTTTTAAATAAAGATTATTTATTTATTTATGAGAGAGAGAGAGAGAGAGAGAGAGAGAGAGAGAGAGTGCAGGAAGGAGGGGCAGAGGGAGAGGGAATCTTTTTTTAAAGATTTATTTATTTATTTGTGCGTGCGAGAGAGAAATAGAGAGAGAGAGCGTGAGCAGGGGGAGAGAGAATCTCAAGCAGACCTCACACTGAGCATGGAGCCGGATGTGGGGCTCGATCTCATGCCCCTGAGATCATGACCTGAGCTGATACCAAGAGTCAGATGCTCAACCGACTGCCACCCAAGCGTCCTTGGATTTCCAGAGCCTTAAAAGTTTTTAACACATGTGTCCTCTCACAAAAGTTCCAGAACCACGCTGTTCAATGTTACATAACTTGTATCTTTCCCTGAAAATCTGTAAAGTGGAAAGAGAAATTTTGTCTCGGCAGTGGTTCCTGCTTCTGGCCACACCTCCACGTCCCTGCCAGGGGCCTGAACACTTGCTCCTTTGCCATGGAAAGGACTCTGGGGCAGTGTGGGGAGAACAGGGGGTAGGGGAGGAGAGCCCTGAATGTCCCTGAGGCTGAGAGCGACAGAACAGAGTTGGGACAGTACAGTGAACCCAGAATGTGGCAGAGGGCAGGGTCCAAAATTCCTGTGCACTTCCACAGACTCTTGATTCTGCAGGGGGCCACCTGGAGCAAAAGGTGACCTGAGGTGGGACAAAGGACACCTTGTACTCACATGGCTAGATCCATGTGTAGACCACACAGAGGCCTGTGTTCACAAGAGGCCTCGCCTACAGGGAAGGGGCAGACACGGGAGGAAACAACGATGGGGTGGGAGGTCCAAGCCTGGATGGATTTCCTTCCCTCCTTCCTGGTCCTTCTCATCTCTTGCCTAGAGCCTCTTTGTCTCTGGGACACTTAAAGTGAGCTAAGATCACACACACACAAAAGTGACACTTCAGAAACATGACCCAATTCAAAGACTTTGTGTATAACCCCTAGGTTGCAGGGGATCTTAGCAAATAAAAAGCAAGTTCCTGAGCTCTTTCTAGCTGTGGGACTAAGGAGTGCATCAGCCCCGCCCAAGGAGAGAGGTGTTATTGCTACGTCCACTCCGGAAAGTTTCACGAGCGAGCTGAGCCCCAAAGAATGGAGGAAGTTTCTCAAGTGCGGCACACCGCCATCCCCGCTGGTTCCTGCACTCGGGACCGGGGCGTCCATCCCCGTGCAGGGAGGGTGGGCTGCTTCTAGCTCGCCCCCCTCTCTAGGGAACTGCCCCCAGCGAAGGGACTTCAGGCGGTGCCCCACATCCTGCAGCAGCCAGTGACTGACTCCCTGAAAGGCGGGGCCCGCTCTGTGGAGCAGGCTGTTCCAGGCAATCCTGCCAAGACCGCAATCTGGCCCGGCTCCCCGCTTGCCTTATCCTGCATCTCTCTCCCTTCTCCGGAGCGCGCTCTCAATAAATCACTTTGACCAGACTCTCAGGCTCTGTTTCTAGGGAGTTCAGCCTAAGACACCAGGTCCCACAGGTAGGAAGTGGTGGCGCTGGCCTCCACCCCGGGTCGGCCTGGCCCCAGAGCCTGAGCGCTTGACCTCTCAGCCCTACGTATTGCCTCCCCGGCTGAGAAAATACCCAGTTTGTGGCAATGGCTTGCGGAGGAAAGTGGGGTAGCCTTGGACGTGAAAGCACTGCAACAGCCGGTGTGATCCTGAGACACTGAAATAGCTGGTGGGCGTTGAAAAGAGCAGGCGAGCAGAAGCCACCCTTCCCTGTGGCAGGAGCGCAGGGTCCCGCTGGAACGGAAGGTCAACCAGACACTGACCTCTGCGTTACCTGGCCTCTCCTGCCACCCACGCATCCGGCTTGGTCCACCTGCAATCGCTCCCTGGCTTCCCAGGTGCCCAGTCCCACAGACCCACTGGGCTGCTGGAAAATCAGGTAAAACTGTGTGCAGTGCTGTTGGAAGGGAGGCTGAGCTTTAGAGGCTGGCCATGATGGGGCTGGGGGCTGGCCTGGGAAGGGCTCTGGAGCCCAGGCCCACTCCTGCCCCCTGACTCTGGCCGTGAGACCTGGGGTAAGTCCAGCAGGGTTAGCCTAGACACTTCCCAAAGTCCCTCCTGGCCCGGACGCACTGTTCCATACCCAGAATGAGTATTTTCATTTAGTTGAAGTTAGTTTTTCTTAGACATTTTTCTTCCTTACCAGAAATATGCCTAAATTTAGGCAGAGAAGCAGGAGACTTATATTCTTTTGTTGCTGTTGTTACATTGATCTTTTTATTCTGATTAGCCCTCCCATTTATTTTTCATTTTTATCTATCTGTCCGCCTGTCTACTTATTGGAGCGTAGTTGACATAAAACATTATGTTAGTTTAAGTGTACAACATAGTAATCGGACAAGTCTATACCTTAAGGAGACATATATATATTTTTTTAATTTTTTAGGGTTTTTTTTTTAAGATTTTATTTATTTATTTGAGAGAGAGAATGAGATAGAGAATGAGATAGAGAGAGAGAGAGCACAAGGTGGGGGGAGCGGGAGAGGGAGAAGCAGACTCCCCGCCGAGCAGGGGAGCCCGACGCGGGACTCCATCCCGGGACTCCAGGATCATGACCTGAGCCGAAGGCAGTCGCTTAACCAACTGAGCCATCCAGGCGCCCTATTTTTAAGATTTTATGTATTTATTTGTCAGAGAGAGAGAGAGCACAAGCAGGGGGAGCTGCAGGCAAAGAGGGAAGCAAACTCCCCACCAAGCAAGGAGCCCAACACGGAGCTTGATCCCAGGACCCTGGAATCATGACCTGAGCTGAAGGCAGACGCTCAACCGACTGAGCCACCCAGGCATCCCAAGGAGACATATGTTCTTAAAGAAGGAAGTGAAGAAGGAATAGCCCATAGCATGCCACTTCTGTAAAGTTTATTATTTTATCTTAAAAATTCACGTATATTTAGCATTCCAATAACATATTTATGTTTATCTCAAGATAAAAATAATGCTTTCCTTCCCAGGTTTCTGAGCAAAACTGGCCTGCTGGGAAGATGGACGATGTTTATTCTGTAGCTTTGCATCCCCCTGGGGTGCCTGTGTGAAATGTAGTTTCCGGCAGTCAAGCAGGCTCCTGGCCTGTGGGGTCAGGGGGCAGCTCCCACGAGGCCTCTCCCATGGAGCGAAGGGGGCAGCAGTCCACCTGAAGGCCTATTTTTGTGGTCTTCCTATGATAGGCAGACTGAGGCCCCCCCCCACCCCGGAATGTCCTCTTTCCTAATCTCCAGAACCCGGGAATATGCTCCGTGACGTGGCCAGAGGGAAAGAACGCTGCAGGTGGAATTAAGGTTGCTCATCGGCTGCTTTATAAATTAGGGAGACTATCCTGGAATCTGAATCCTGAATGATGGGCTGGGGGCGCTGCTCCAGGGAAGGTAGATAAAGCAAATAAAACGAACAGAGCATCTGAAGCCGGGCACTCTCCCCCACGGGGCCCAATGCTTCGGAGCAGGCACCCTCGAAATAGCCAGGGGCAGCCTCCGCCCTCCTCCCTGCACAGCGTGGCAACAGTTCACTTGCAAGCCCCCGTGTTTGGAACAGGCCTGGAAGGAGCTGAGAGGCCTCAGGTCTGCGTCACACAGAGATGGTTTCATTTCTTGACTTCCTTGGGGTGAACTTTGGTACATATGAGCTAAGTCAGCCTGATGAATTTCACGATTTGGTTCCTCTGTGCTTTTGCGTATTTTCGCCTGGGTGATCTGTCCAAGACTGAGAGTGTTATGGCTCCCAGTGCTGTTGTGTTTCTGTCAATTCTCCTTTGTATTTTAATAGGCTTTTCTTTATATATTTCAATGAGATGCAATTTACAGCAATAATGGTCCATGAGTATGTTATTCTCACGGTGAATCGAACCCCTATCTATATAGAATGACTCTCCTTCATCACAGCTGGTACCTTGAATTCCCTTTGGTCTCATATGAACACTGGGGTTCTTGCTTGGTTTGGTTTGCTTGATCTACCTGTGCCTGACATTTTACCTTTGACCTTTCTGGGTCATTTCCTCTGTTGTCAATAGCTGTAGTCAGTTCTTGAAAAACATAATTCTCAAAGTCTTTGCCTTTTAATAGGGAGATGGGCCCATTTCAATTTATGGTCAGAATGGCTCTATTTGGTCTGCAGTTATATGTTAGGCTTTCAGGTTTTCAATACGTGGACTAAAATTTCCCTGTTTCTACCTTCTCTGCCAAAAGCTTTGGGTTCTGTTTGCGTTGTAGTGTATTTACCATCAAGTTATTCAAAGCCTTCTTTAGCGTGTATGTTTATTTAGGAAACTCATGAACAAGGTGGGCTCTGCTGAGTCCCTCTTTTACTTAAGACCAGGAGATTACCACCCATATGTTTTACTCACCCCCTTTTTGGGGCTCTGTGAATGGAATTTGGATTTTTCTATCTCAGTTATTGTTATTAAAGTATCTATTTTTGCACCCGATGTATATGTACGTTTGCTTTCAAAACGAACTTCTGCATCTGTGTACAATTTTGTAACAATGATTTGGACTGAGCTCTCTGACCACGGGTTGCATTGGCCCCTGATCAGCCGTCTCCGCCACGACCTGCTATGAAGTTTGCCATTGTTCTCGGCTGAGCTGATGTAAGACTTGAAGGATTAACTCCAAGAAGGGCACCTGGCTAGGACTTGAGCCGTATGCATGGGAGGATGTCTCCCAGCTGCTCCATTGTCTCTGGGCTTGAAAGCTGCAGAGGAGTCGAAGTGGCCTGGTTTTTGCATCTTTGTGGGAAATTTGCTTTTTTCTGGCCTAGATACTTATAGATTTTTTTCCCCTTTATGTTTGTACTTCAAAGATTTTGCCAAAATGTGTCTTGGTATGACTCTCTTTTCACCAATTCTGCTAGACAGTGGAAAGGCCAGCTAGACAGTGCATGTAACAATGCGCACATTTCCTTTATGAAATTGTTGATCTTGTAGTTCCAAATGGTTGACTATTAGCAATTCTGTCAGTCCAATCTAGCAGGACTCTCTTGAGCCCACTTAAGTGTGTCTCCTTTTTCAAAATAAACTTCTTGAGATAAGTTTTAGATTTACAGAAAAGTGACAAAGAAAGTTGCCCTATGTTCCTCACCCAGCTTCCCCTATTATTAATATTTTATGTTAGTGTGGTACATTTGATACAATTAATGAATCAATATTATTATTAGCTAATGTCCATACTTAATTCAGATTTCCTTAGTTTTTTTTTTTTTTCTACTATCCTTACTCTATTCCTGGATTACATCCAGAGTACCACACTATATTTAGTTGTCATGTCTACATAGGCTCCTTTCGACTCAGACGTTCCTTATTTTTGAAGACCTAGACAGTTTTGAGGAGTATCTGGAAAATGGCCTTCACCTGGAATTTGTCTGACGTTTTCCTCATGCTTAGGCTTAGGGCATGGGTTTTGGGAAGGAAGGCCACAGAGGTAAACTGGCCTTCTCACCCCCTCATATCAAGGGTGCCTCCTATCAATGTGACTTATCACTGTTGATGTTGACCTTGTCACCTGGCTGAGGTCGTGTTTGTCTGATTTCTCCACCATCAAGTTACTCTTCTCCCCCCTTTCCTCACTGTGCTCTCTGGAAGGAAGTCACTTAAGAAGTGGTTTGTCCTGCTCCACCTCCATGAGCATGAAATATCTACATAAATTATTTGGAATTCTTCTGTATAAGAGATTTGTCTGTTCTTTTCCATTTATTTATTCATAGCAGCACAGACACACGGATATTTATTTTTATACATTGGGTTATAATCCAATACTATTTTATTTTGTTGCTGACATTGTCCCAGCTTTGGCCACTGGGAGCTCTTTCAATTGGCTCGGACACCCTCCCATGAGTGTGTGTTGTTGCTGTTCTGAATACTCCCTTACTTTTCTTTCTTTTTTTTTTTTTTTTAAGATTTTTTATTTTTATTTATTTGAGAGAGAGAGAATGAGAGAGAGAGAACACCTGAGAGGGGATAGGGTCAGAGGACGAAGCAGACTCCCTGCCGAGCAGGAAGCCCGATGCGGGACTCGATCCAGGGACTCCAGGATCATGACCTGAGCCGAAGGCAGTCGCTTAACCAACTGAGCCACCCAGGCGCCCCTGAATACTCCCTTACTTTTCTGGCACTAAAAGATGCTCCAGGATCATCTTGCATATGTCCTGCCCCAGTCCTAGAATCAGCCATCTCTCCAAGGAGTCCTGGATCCTTTTTATGGAGAATGGGTATTAGAAACCAAGATCTGGGTGCGAGGTATGCTTGTTGCTACTACGATGTCTATTTTGTTTTGATTTTGGTTCCGTTTCATCCATCCTCGTTTTCCCTTAGGATCTCCCTTCCCCAGTGTCCCTGTTACCTCTTCCCTCATTAGATTGACCACTTTCACCATTTCCTCTGAATTCTGGGAAATATCTCAAGTTTGTCCCTCACACTATTGATTTTTATTTTTCTTGGCATTAACTCTGCTCTCTAATACTGCCAATGCAGATTTTAATTCTGCTCTTTGGTATTTAATTTTCTTCCTCGTCCTCTGTACCTCCTTTTCTATCCCATCCCACAGTAAACCAGAGATTTGCCTTTTCTCTGAGCTTTCCAGAAGTTACTTTATTCCTGAGTATTCTATCCTTGTGTTCTCTGTTGGCTTTGTCTGTCCAGACGTGGCATTTTATTTACACACACTCTAATTTGATTCTGGGTGATGGGGAATGACACAGTGAGCATAGCAGACAGAAACTCCTGCCTCCCAGATCTTAGGTTCCAGTGGGAGGAGACAGAAGATAAAACAACTAGACAAAATGGGCAGTAGGTCAGATGTTGTGAAGGGTTGAATGGTATCCTCCAGAGATATGCTGAACTCCCAATACCTTAGAATGTGACATTATTTGAAAACAAGGTCACTATAGTTGTAATTAGTGAAGATGAGGTCATACTGGAGTAGGGTAGACTTGTAATCCAACACGACTAGTGTCCTAATAGGAAGATGATGTGAAGAGAAAGGGGAAAATGCCCTATGAAGTAGGGACTGGAGTTATGCGGCTGCAAGCCAAGGAACTCCAAGGATTGCTGGCAACACCAGAAGCTAAGAGAAAGGCAGGGGAGAGCCCCAGAGCCCTCTAGAGAGCATGGCCTTGCCAAACCTTGACCTTGGACTTCCAGCTTCCAGAATGTAAGAGAATACATTTCTGTTGCTTGAAGTCACATAGTTAGTGGTACTTTGTTACAGCAACCCTTGGAAATGAATACAGATATCCATCAGTGAAACAGAGCAAATCAGCACAAGGTGGGCAAGGATTTAACTTTTTTTTTTTTAAGATTTTATTTACTTGTTTGACAGAGAGAGAGTGAGAGAGAGAGCACAAGCAGGGGGAGCAGCAGAGGAAGAGGGAAAAGCAGGCTCCCCACCAAGCAGGGAGCCCAATAATGGGGCTCGATCCCAGGACCCTGGGATCATGACCTGAGCCGAAGGCAGACACTTAACCGACTGACACACCCAGGCACCCCAAGAATTTAACTTTTAAATGAAGCATTCAGGGAAGACCTCTGGGAAAAGTGAACAACCGAGCAAGAAGGAGAAGAAGGCTGGGGAAGGAGCCATGCAGGTCTCTGGGGGAGAAGTGCTTCCCCCACAAGGACTCCTTCGCCAACAGACAGACTGGGCTCCGCTCCCCCAGCTTATGTGATGTTGGAATCCTTTCTGGGCCCTGCAGCTGTGTGGGGCGGTGGAGAGACCTGAGCTGCCCTGTCACCCAGATCCAGGCTTGAATCCAGCCCCACCGCTTTCCAGCTGCGTGACTCGGGGTGATCCTTAACCTCTTTGAGCCTCAAGTTCCCCGTCTGTGACCCAGGGATGCAAAAACACCCTCAGTCCCAGGGCTCTGGGTAGGACTGAACGAGCCAGTGCAGGTCAAGGCTCTGCATCAGGGCCTGGCTCTGGGTCAGGGCAGGGGACAGGCAGGCTGCCACTTCCATCATCAGTCCTGTCACTCCTACTTCTGTTGGAGCTAGCTGGTTGAAGAGCAGAGCACCCAGTTCCATCCCTAATTTCTCGCAGGCTTTCAACTAGTGCTTCCGCTCCACACACAGAGGCTCTTTAAACTTGAAAGCCCACAGAACTCCGTGGGGCCTCTGAGGCGCAGGCAGAAGCTATTTCAAGTGCCCACCCTGGGGAGAGGCTGCCCTGTGTGGCAGGAGGATGTCGGCACAGCATCGGGCTCCTCTCCCCACCCCCGGCCCCACCCCAGCTGTTCCCTGCAGAGTAAGCACTCCACGGCTCGGGGTCCTCTGGACCCCACGGCCCGACTGGACCTTGAGGCCACACAGCCTTGGGGGGAACAGCGTGGGTACATCCGGCCCCAGCTACCTGGGCTGCCAGCAGGCCCTCCCTAGCTACGGTTTCCTTCTCTGCACGGGCTCTTAGGGCTGAAATGTCATGCACAGACATGGTGGCTGCTCCTGAGATTAGGGGACAAACCGCTGGTGCTCTGCTTCCCTTGTTCCCTGGCTCTGGGCCTCAGTCTTCCCGTCTGTGAACTGAGGGCTTTGGAAGACAAGAATTCTAAACGGCCACCTGCTCTGACGGGTGTAACCCGGAACCCGCCCAAGATGGAAGGGGGCATACCAGCAACTGGCATCTGGGGTCTCCATGCCAAAAGCCCTAAATGTGAGCACGAGGGAATGGAAGAGAGGGAAAGAGGAAGGTAACGCTGCTTATAAACTATGTCTGCACTTGCTTATAAACCCCTAGCACCTCCCACTGCCCCCTGGATAAAAGACCAAACTCCTTAGCTCGGCATTCAAAGCTTGTGGAACCTGCTCCAGGTTCTTTTTTCTTTTTTCAGCCCTGACACTCCGGTGCCGGTGGAATTCCTGCTGGTCCCTGGTGCGTGGAGAGCATGGCCGCTCTGCCTTCTTACCTTCAGCCCTCCTTCCCTGCTGGGCACCTGCAGGCCCCCATCCTGCTCATCCTCCCTAGCCAGGTGCAAATGCTCCTCAGTAGCCTTGTCTGAACCCTCTCCCGGGGCGGGATGAGTCACTTCCTCCCTTTGTTCCCAGGCCCCTCTGTTCCTGATCCCCAGAGAGGTAACTGGCTTCCTCACCAGCTGTGAGCAACGTGAGGACAAGGGCAGGCCTGATGGCGTCTGTGGGCCCAGGAGGGGGTCTGGCACAAACCAGCTGGTTGAGAGAGTGTGTGGGCTGAGCAGACAAATGGCAGACAGAGACCACTTGCAGCTGGGCAAGCTTCTAGTTGGCCCCTTCCGTTCCTGGACTGAGAGTCCCGAGAGGGGTTGGGAGGGAGCCAGGGCTTTCAGTCCCAACAACTGTACCTCCTTGCTGTGACTTTGGGCAAGAGAATCCCTTCCTCTCAGCCTCTTGGCAACAAAGAAGGTAGTAACTCTCGCCCTGCAGGCCTCTTAGGCTCGGTTGAGAGATACAAAATCACCGCGGAAGCTCCTTGTGGCTGTGCACGCACTCGGCAACCAGGCCTCTGGCCACGGCTGGCCAAGCCAGGGCGAAGCCAAGGGAAGCCAGTGCCTGGGATCCTCTCCCCACGCGCGAAATGCCAGGACGAGATGAAACAGCCGAACTCGAGGCTATTTCAGAGTCAGGGATGTGGGGAAGCCCAGGGCGTGGCGGCCGTCTGTCTGTCCTCCCGGCCACGGCCAGCCGCACCTACCTTAAGCTTTTTGACACTGGTGCAGGGGTCGTTGGAGAAGCTCTCAGTGTCCGAAATCTCGATATCCTCACCATACAGAACCCCAGTCAGGTCGTTCCTCACCTGTTACAAAGAGAAAGCAGTGGGTGGGTACACTGGCAGCCACGGGAAGGACAGGAAGGGTCTGTTCAGAGGGGTCAGCCCGGGGAAGCAGCTCAACCGGGCTGGTTTTCTCCATCAACAATGCAAAAGGAGTGATTTCCCCCCTTCATCATAAACCAAGACGGCCTGTGAGTCCTGGGAGATGCACCCATCCCACCGGGCAGGGGACACAGGGACACAGGGACAGCAGACTGGGACTGCACGGGGGTTTCCTGGGAGAGTCAAGATGGGCATCCAAATCTCTGGCCTTTCATGCTGGTGTTTCTTTGCCCTTTCACACAGTCTCCAAGTCAGACTGTTCGCATACACCTCTATTTATATTTTGTATTATTTGTTTGCAATACTATTTCACTTCTAGGATGAAGAAAGAGTAAGACACTCAGACAGACGGTGCAGAATAGAGGAGAGAGTAAGGGGCTATGGAACCAGCCTGGGCTGTTACACGTGACTACTTGTCCACCGACACACAGACGGCCAACATCTATGTGTCTGGAAAGCAGAGGTCTGCAAACTCCAGGGTTCGCCGGGTCCGGCCATTGTGTGAAGCAGTCCGTGTAGAAGGATGTCAGGGAGTGGTGGGGACAGCGGCAAACGGGTGACCCCATGTCCCATCTAAGGTGGCAGCTGCCCCAATCATGCAGTGTCAGAATGCTAGTCTGGGGTCACTAGACCTTCTGATTTGGGGGCCAGAACTCTGAAATCTAGGTTTTTAAAAAATATAAGATCCTTTCATATCTTAAAATATTGATACGATTTTGAATTATTTAAACACACACACACACACACACACACACACACACACACACACACCCCGAAGTAAGGACCAAACCAAAGAAATGTGAAGTTTGTATCTAGCCTGTGGTCATGGCTGACCACTCACCTCAGTAAAAACAACTTAGGTGGGGGGTAGGGGCCCCAGGTTCTAGGTTCTGCTCTGTCACTGACTTGCTTGTGACCCTGGCCTCGCTGCGTGACTCTCTTGTCTCAGGGCTTCAGTTTCTTCTCCCTTAGGAGAAGATGATCCTTACAAGCACTTCTTGTTCACACCCATTAGGATGGCTATTATCAAAAAACAGGAGACAGCAAGGGGCGCCTGGGTGGCTCAGTTGGTTGGGCGACTGCCTTCGGCTCAGGTCATGATCCTGGAGTCCCGGAATCGGGTCCCGCATCGGGCTCCCTGCTCAACGGGGGGTCTGCTTCTCCCTCTGACCCTCTTCCCTCTCATGCTCTCTGTCTCTCATTCTCTCTCTCAAATAAAAAAAAAACAAAAACAAAAACAGGAGACAGCAAGCACCAGTGAAGAGGTAGGGGAATGGAACCCCCTGTGCACAAAATGGCGCCACCACTGTGGGAAACAGTAAGGCAGTCCCTCAAACATGAAACATAGAGCACTCTATGAGCCAGCACTCTGCTTCTGTGCATATTCTCAAAAGAACTGAAAACAGGGTCTTCAAGATGTATTCATATGCCCATGTTCACAGCAGCATTATTCACAAAAGCCAAAAGATGGAAGTAACCCAAAAGTCTATTGACGGATGAAGGAATGAACACATGCGGTATATACATGCAATGGAACGTTACTCAGCCTTACGACGGAATGAGGGTCTGACCCATGCTAAAATGTGGATGAAATGAAAACATTATATTAAGTGAAAGGAGCCAGACACAAAAGGATAAATATTATAGGATTCTACCTGCATGAGGTACCTAGAGGAGTTGAATTCATAGAGACAGAAAGTAGACCGATGGTAATGTGGCATTGGGGAGGAGGGAACGGGGAGTTAGTGTTTGAGCAGTACGGTGACTGTCTGGAAGGATGAAAAAGACCCGGGGACGGATGGTGGTGCCGGTTGCGTGGTAGTATGAATGTACTTAATGCCACCGAACTGGACACTTAAAAATGGTTAAAATGGATGGGGGTGCCTGGGTGGCACAGTTGGTTAAGCATCTGACTCTTGGTTTTTGCTCAGGTCATGATCTCAGGGTCATGGGACTGAGCCCTGTGTAGGGCACACTTGGTGTGGAGTCTGCTTAAGATTCTCTCTCTCTCTCTCTCCCTCTGCCCCTCCCCCCCCCAAAAATAAGTCAATCTTAAAAAATGGTTACAATGGAAATTTCATGTTATGTATATTTTATCACAGTAAAAAAAGTACTTCTTGTTTCAACAATTGGTAGAGTCTTCCAATGTATATATCAAAGTGTTTGGAATAATTTGGCCCTAAACGTTACAGGATGGTCCCTGGGAAGCCACCACAGTGGAAGGGAACCAAGGGGTTTCAGTGGGAACTGCTGTATTTTATTTCTTTTTTTTTTTTTTTTTTTTTTAAAGAGTATTTATTTATTTGAGACAGAGCGAACGAGAGAGAGCACATGAGAGGGGGGAGGGTCAGAGGGAGAAGCAGGTTCCTTGCTGAGCAGGGAGCCCGATGCGGGACTCGATCCAGGGACTCCAGGATCATGACCTGAGCCGAAGGCAGTCGCTTAACCAACTGAGCCACCCAGGCGCCCCTATTTCTTTTTTTTTTTAAGATTTTATTTATTTATTTATTTATTTATTTGAGAGAGAGAGAGAGAGAGAAACAGCATGAGAGGGGAGAGGGTCAGAGGGAGAAGGAGGCTCCCCGCTGAGCCGGGAGCCCGATGTGGGACTTGATCCCAGGACTCCGGGATCATGACCTAAGCCGAAGGCAGTCGCTTAACCGACTGAGCCACCTAGGCGCCCTGTATTTTATTTCTTTAAGACAAATATGACATATGTAGAATAAAATGTGAACATCTATTAATTCTGGGTAATGAGTCCATGGGTGTTTGCTATTCTGTGTTTCCTGAATGCCTGAAATACTCTGTGCTGAATGTTTTGTACAAAAAACGAAGCTGCCACAGTCAGGGTGAACCCTGTCCATCCTTAGTTTTTACCTCTATTTTGATGGGAGATGGAGCTAGTTGACTGGACAAAAAAAGTTGACTCTGGCGTTACACTTTATTTCTGCTGCCACAAATCCTTTTTGGATGCAGGTGGAGCCCCGTTGTTCGTTTTGTGTGTCGGGGGGTGTTGTGGAGCAACAACGATTATTAGACACAGAAATTGTGCAAAATCACCCCTGCTAGACGCAATGCAGGTGATGCACGCAGCACCCGGCTTGTTCGGCAGCCCTCGGCTTGCTCACCACACACACCCGCGGGAACGGTTAGAGCTCTCTTGAGCCTCCGTCTTTGCACCTCTGAAGTGGGCACAATACAGCGTGTAATTTGCAGGGTTGTTTCGGGGCCCAGCAAAAACACTGAGGATGGGGAATGGCTTTGTAGACTCTCAAGTTCTTTATGCGGCTTAAAAGCTGGAATGATCACATCCAGGCCTACGGCAAGCCGTCCAGGTGGTCAGTGGCTTGGGGTGTCTCTCTGTGAATAAGAATGTGCACGAAAGCTGTATATAATTAGGGCAAATAAACTATCATTTTAGGCAGTCAGAACTCAAAACAAACAAAACTAAAACACCCCTGGAAGTCATCTCACTCTGCCCCTAATTTCACAAATGAGGAAACTGAAGTGTCACTCCTAGTCTTGTGCTCTCTGCATGCTCCCAGGCTGGCCCTTCTGGGTCCTGCCAGCTGTGGACAGCTCTAGAAGGCTGATGAGCCAGAACAGGTCAGAACAGATGGTGGTGCGATCAGCCACCATAATTTTAGCACCAAGAAGTCTGAGCTCAGCTCAAGTATTTATTCTAATGGACCTCTTTAGAGAAAGCAAATGGAGGAATTCAGTAATAAATGGTATTTTTAAGAAACCAAAGCATGGAAAAGAAACAATGGAATTGATGTAACTCCTAAGGAAAAGGACCCACAACCTCATGTGTGAGATCGGGAGGGCCATTCAGTCCACTGGCCAAAGATGGATGACATGAATTTGTAAACGCCTATTTTTCCTTCTGGAATTGCAGGTTCTCTTGTTTAATGGGGCCAGTGTCTTGCTATAAACTGCATTTCTGCACACTGAATCCCAGGTTTTCATTCACCTCCGTTACAAAAGCAGAAATACGTTCTTCTGGGCAAAGAGTAACTCTTAATTTCCAAGAAAATAAAACACACACACACACACACTCCCTCTCACTCCAGTACAGCTGGGGTCCCACCAGGGGACCTAATACGCATGGATGGGACAGAGGGGAAGGCTGCCCCATTACCGGGAAGGACGAGCCAGGACTGCTGGGGGGCAGCGGTGGGGGGAGTGAGCAGGGTCATGGGCGGGGTCCCCAGTGTGCTAGAAGAAGAGTCAGGAGGGGCTGAGTCCTTCAAGGCTGGGGCCGCCCCGGGGCCAGCTCACAGGGCTGAGGTCACAGAGGGGAGAGTTCTCCCTGCTTCCGGAGCAGTGGATCTGAGCCCAGGCTGCTGGAGGAGCTCCCAGGAGCCCAAGTCACTTGATGCCACAGAGACGAGCCAGAGGGTCAGAGCCCCATGACTACATAATCTGGGGTAGGCTTGGAAGCAACAGCTGCTGACTTCCCTCCTCCTGCCTCAAGAACTGGTACGGACTGGACATGAGGTCATGCCAGGAAGCATATCCCTAAAGCAACGGTTCTCAAATACGGCCCCGGAGGGTAACATCGGTATCACCTGGGACCTTGTTAGAAATGCAAATTCTCAGGCCCCACCCAGACCTACTGGATCAGACACTGTGCAGTGGGGTCCAGCCACCTGTGTTTACTCAGCCCTCCAGGCGATTCTGATGCTCGCTCAAGTTTGGAAACCACTGTCCTAAAGGAAGCAGGATAAGTTTTACAAGAACCATTGATCACAGTGTGAACAAATGTTTCCAAGGGCTTGGATATTTTCCCCCCTTGATTAGAAAACCAGAATGTGTTAACTGAGTGAGGCCACTGCCAAAAGGGTGAGCAGGACTGGGAGCCACATTTAGAAGGCATCACATCTAGAATGAAGGAGGGGACAGGCACCCTCTGGTCTGTCCTCTGTCCATGTCAGCTCATACCTGGAACACTGGGCTCAGTTCTGGCTGCCTTCAGGAGGGAGAGTGAGGGGCACCTGGGTGGCTCAGTTGGTTAAGTGTCTGCCTTCGGCTCAGGTCATGATCCCAGGGTCCTGGGATCGAGCCCCTGCCCAGGCTCCCTGCTCCGCGGGAAGCCTGCTTTTCCCTCTCCCTCTGCCTGCCACTCCCCCTGCTTGTGCTCTATCTCTGTCAAATAAATAAATAAAATTAAAAAAAAAAAAAAAAGGAGGAAGAGTGACAAAGTGGCTCAGGCTCAGAGGAGAGAGGTGTGGCTAGGACAGGGACCAAGGACCCTTTAGGGAGGCCACGGACTCAGGGGGCTGGGGAGTGTAAAGGTTATAAGGGATGACAACAATGTCTCCTAAGGGGTCCCAGGCTGCCTTGGGAATCCAAGATCCAAATCCAAGAATTTCAACATTTAAGCTCAGACTTTAAGCTCTAGGGAAGTCTCTAGGCAGAATCAGCAGCGCTGGGGGAGCCCAGAGCCATGGGGATGGTCCTGCTCAGGGTGAGCAGGCAGAAAACCCCGCTAGGTCTGATCAGCCATCTGAACAGCAGGTCCAGTAGGTATGCACACCGTCTCCCTCCCAGCTGGGTCACAGGGCTGAGAGGGAAGGCATGATGGGGACTTGTCACTCCAATGAAGCCATCACACTGGCCTCACTCTTCCAACTGACTGAGGCATCGGGGACATAGCCTGTCTGTATCCATCCTGTGAGATGCAGGGGGAGAAGCAGACAGGTTGGAGGAGGAAAAGGAGACCAGAGGGCTAGGTATGTCAGCTGGCTAGAGATCTTCCTAGATCTCAGGCTCCCAGTTGGGGCTCCTGCTTCAATCCCAGGGCGGGAATTCCATCTGATGCCCAGTCACTGCCAATGGGCTTGACTCTCTTTCTGGACAGTTACCTAGTGTTCTGGTTATTCTAGATTGGGGCCCTGTTTGTTCTTGCCAGTCTCTTTCCTGATTTTTTCATTCTCCCATTCATTCATTCATTCATTCATTCGCTCTTTCGCTGGCTCATTCATTCATTCATTCATTCATTCATGATATTGACATCTCTTCTATTCCCCGCACCATGTGAGGTGGTACTAGGGCTCTGAGACTGAGCAAAACCATTCACAGTCCCGGGTCTCTATCTAGTGGGGGTGAGGAACACTTGTCAGATAACCACCCTGGTACCTACCAAGACAAGGGAGTACTCTCAAGTTCAGGAGTATGCTCTGGGAGAGGCTGTAATGGGGAGCTGGACCCAGGCCAGGAGGTAACGCAAGAGAAAGATTGCAGGCTGGGGAGTCATGCATGCAAAGGTCCCACAGTGGGAGAGAGCAGCAGAGAAGCTGGAAGAGCCAGGCTGGGCTAAAGCAGAGCATGGGTCAGGGAGGGGGGAAGGTTGTGCACACAAAATGAAGAGTAGGCCATAAGGGCCTCATAACTTACATCAAAGATGCTGGTCTTGAGCCTACGCACAGTGGGAAGCCAGTACAAGGTTTCAAGGAGGGGTAACATGACCAGAACTGTGTTTTAGGCTGCTGTGGGGCCAGTGGGGGGCAGAGACAGGAGGGGCACAGGAAGGCCAGGGAGGCAGCTCCAGCAACCATCCTGGTTAGAGATTCTGGAGGCCCTGGTGGAGATGCAAGACGTGACCCACTTAGGGGTATGCTCGGGGCAACTAAGAATCTGTATTCATCATCCACGGCTGTGTAACAAATTTTCCCCAAACTCAGAGGCTTCAAACAAGAAATATTTATTATCTCACAGTTTCCATGGATCAGGAATGTGGGAGCAACTTAGCTGGGTGGTCCTGGCTCAGAGTCTATCGTGAGGTTGTGGTGAAGGTATTGGCTGGGGCTGCAGTCACCTGGAGCCTTCGGGACTGCCTATCAGAACCACTTGGGGAGTTAAAAAAAAAAATACTGATGCGCTGGCTGCATCCTAAACCAATTTGAATTCCTAGGCTAGCACCTGGGCATCAGCATTTTTAGAGTTCTCCATGTGGTTCCCACGTGCAGCTAAAGATGGAAACCACACATTTTAGGGGTAAAAGCAACAGGACTGCCAGGCTCACAGCAGGGTTGTCAGCCTGCCCGAAAGCCCCCCACATCACTGTCCCCACTTTCTCCAGGTCTGTGGCACCATGTTCCTTTACAAAAGCTTCCTTCACCCCTCCCCTGCCCTTTCCTGCCCCAGCCCATAGTTAGGTCTCCTCTTTCATCCCCAGATCCTGCTACTCCTGGCCCCAGTGTGAGAAGCAGGTCCTGACCATGTCAGAAGCAAGAACAGAAAGAAGGAAAGAAGGGAGAAGGCTTAAGAGACAGTAAGAAAGGCAGAGGAGGAAAGCAGAGCGTTGTGACAGCTTTAAGTGATCACTGTCTGACCATGCGTCTCAGGCAGCGAAGGCTCTCACGGAGGACGTGAAGAGCAAGGTGGACCCCATGGGGGGCATCAGAGACCCCGGGACACTTGGCTTCTGTGGCCAGGAATTCCCTGGCCGCCTAACCTAATGAGGCTGCTGCACCAGCTGAGGAATCATCTAGAAAGGCAGAGATCCAGGTAAAGGTGGGGAGAACCAGATCTGCGCCACATGCACTTTACAACTCTTTGAAAATTCTAATTAGGTTACAAAATGAACTTGAGAGGAAAGCGAATTCCCAGCTCTCCTATGGAAGTGGAGGTAACCTACTTTGTCATTCAAATGCACTCGCTATATATAGCCCTGGATTGTGCCAAAATGTCACTCCTCTTACCTGACTAAAGCGTATAATTATAGATTTACTTCTGTTCATTCATGAAATGTGTCTTCCCTTGATTAAACAGTTCATTCAAGTAAAATCCATTAAAATATGGAACATGTTAAAATGTGGCTCGTTAGAGGCAGAGGGCACCGCTGTAGTTAAGATGCTAATTAGGATAAACAGGCATTTGAAACACTCAAATCTTTGAATAATTCAGGTCACTTTTACTGGGGCTGGAGCTCCCCAGGAACCACCATTAATTTAAGCTAATTAAAAAATTAGCCTGCAGAAGAGAAGACCAACGCAGGAAGTGATGGCTGGGTTTAAACTCTGAAGGGCTCTCATGTGGAGGAGAGGGCACCTGGTTCTGGGCACCCCCATGGCAGAGGAGGGACCCACAGGCAAATGGTTCAGGAAAGCAAACTTCGGCCCAAAGCCAAAAGTACTTTCTAGTGATGGAGAAGGCTGCTTTGATAAGTAGTGAGCTCCCTGTCATCAGAGGTGTGCAAGGAGAAACTGGTTGGGATGCAAGAGAAGGGAGTTTTCTCTCATCACCAATGCATGTGGTTCCAGGAAAACAAGTGTTTCAAAATTCCACCTGCCCCTGCTCTGTCTTTTTGAAGTACCCCTCTGCATCTCTGACATGCACTTAAATTCCCATGTTCCATGTGGCTGTATTTTCACTTTTCTAAACCTGATGAACATTCATTGAAGAAAGCATTCCTTTAAAAAAAACAGAGCCATCTAGCTTTCAGATTTCTACAAATGTAAGCTCTTAATAAGCTATAACCAGAGTTGAACACAAGCGAAAGTTTTTTTTACAAGGGCAAGTACACAAGTGAACATGTATTAACTCTACTGCAACCATGGGGCATTTGCACAGGGTAACACCTGTGGGCATATATGCAGCCGTGTCCATGTGAAGACCACACGTGTGTGGGGGACACCTGTGTGCTCACCCGGCAGAGCCAAAGGTGACCCCCACAGAGGTATGTCCAAGTCCTCGCCATCAGAATCTGTGAATGTGACCTGATTTGGAAAGAGCATCTTTGCAGATGTGATCAATTTAAGGCCCTTGAGATGAGATCATCCTGGACTACCTGGGTGGGCCCTCAATCCAATGACAGAAAGGCGGAGAGAGATTCGGGACACACAGACGTGAGGGACAAGGCACGTGATGACAGAGGCAGACACTGGAAAGGTGAAGCCACAAGCCAGGGGCCAGAAGAGGCCAGGAAGGACCCTCCCAGGGGGCCAGCAGAGGGAGCCGGGCCCTGCTGCCACCTGATGGCAGACCCTTGGCTCCAGAAGTGTAAGAGAAGGGATTTCTGCTGCTTTAAGGCATGCAGTTGCTGGGCATTTGTCGTGGCAGCCATGGAAACAAAGACATTTGGGGCCTCCCGGGACCCGGCCCCTTGCTGGTCCAAACCACGATCCTGTGGAGCAGTCGGGCTTCCTGTCCTGCCTCTTACCTGGGCTGTCACCCTGCTAAAGTTTCCCTCTACTTGACAGCCCCTTGTCTGTCCCAAATAACAGTGTTTCTCACTTCCCCAGCATTACCAAGAGCAGGACAGCAAGTGCAGGATCAGGAGCTGCCAAGTTGTGAGAGATGCGGGGACCTAGGTGGGGCCGCCGGCCTCATGGGCCTCCGGGGCAGGCTCAGCAGTCCAGGCTGCTGACTTCGAGCTGGCCCCCAAAGAGCTGACCCGTGAGAACTGGGGCTGTCACGTCTGCTCCCTAACTAACACGGCAGCCCCGCGAGGTAAGGGCTGTTTGATTTCCTGGATCTGGCACGGTGCCTGCATGCAGTAGGTGCTCAAAACTATGAGACAGAGGAGAGAATGAAGGATGCACACAGGTGGCACCACATCCATCTGGGCTTGATGCAGAGGGTACATATTCTGAGGCTGAAAGAGTTCACGCTGAGACCATTTGAGAAGGTGTTGCAGGGGTGGGCCAAACGCCCAGCACTGGCCTGCAAGCCTCAGCCTGAAAACGCAGCCCGTGACAAGGGGACTGGCCCTGTGGGCACTCCTGGGGGACAGGGGGCACGTAGAGTTCCCGGGGGCAGTTCCCTGCTGTCCTCACTATGGCACGGGGTATGGGGACCTGTGACCTGAGCCTGCCTAACCACTCACATCAGACCCTTAGGACAGCGGTCCGTGGACGTCTGACCAGTCCACACTGTGCCTGGGAACAGGGAGCCCAACTGGCAGAGTTGGCCAGTGACAGGCTCCGGTACCCAAGATCCCCCCAAGACATCTCCCTCCTGCCTTGCAGCCGCCGCCATCGCCGTGTTACAGCAGTCCATCAGAGGGAGGGGGAGAGCCTGCAGGCCACGCTCCTCTGCCCTGGTGCCCCACGACCTCCTTGGGGGCCCATCTCCCAGAACCACACCTTGCAGGGCGACAGCACACCCTAGACCAACCAGCACGGGCTGGGAGAAGGGACAGATGACTCACGGAACCAGGGTTCTCTGGCTCTCAAGCTCCTCTTCCCACCATCCAGCCTTGCACAGTTTCAGAAATTCCAAAGAATAAGTGTGATAGAAGAAAGTCCCCTCCCCAAAGATGCACACATCCTCCTTCCTGGAATCCTTTACCTCACATGGCAAAGGGCATTCTGCAGATGGGATTAAGTGAAGGGTCTTGAAGTGTGGAAATTGTTTTAGATTATCTAGGTGGGCCCAGTGTAATCCCAGGGGTCTTCGTAAGGGGAAGAGGGAGGCAGTCCCAGAAGGAGACCAGACAACAGCGGCAGGGGTCTGAGAGAGATGCGTGTGACAAAACCACACGGCGGGTTGTGAAGGTGGAGGACGGGGCCATGAGCCAAGCAGTGAAGCTGACCTCTAGCAGCTGGAAAAGGCGAAGGAGCAGATTCTCCCCTCGAGCCTCCAGAATGCACCAGTCCTGCCCATACCTTGATTTTGCCCTAGTGAGACTGATTTTGAACTTCCAAGGTTTGTTACTGTAACATAACAAATTGTTTGTGATGTTTTGTTACAGCAGAATAGGAAACTTATAAATCGGCTCTGACTTTAAAATCCCACACCTCCTCAAACACCCCCTCCCACGGGAAGCCTTCCCTCATGCCCAAGCTGGTGGTGACCCCTCCTTTAAACCGCATGGTCCGGTGCTCAAGGCCGCTCTCTCAGGCCAACCAGAAACTGCCCTGAGAGTCCACACACCCTCCCTCTGGGACCCCCGGCGCCCAGCCCCGGGCTGCCTGAGGAAGCGGGACCAGGCCCAAGTACGCTGCTTGGATATGCGTGCAGCCCCAGCCAGCAGTCCTCCCTTCTTCTGCCATTTCTGCTGCTCTGTTAGCTCCGTGAAGTCAGACCACGCTGAGCTGTGGGGGAAAGAAATCAGCCATCGGAGCCTGGCTTCTTTCCTGTGACAAAGCGCCCATCACTCTAATGGCAGCAGGCTTGTGGGACCCAGACCAACAGTTACAGAAATGTTTAGATATTAAACAAACAGGGATGTCATCCAGCTAGGAGGAGGGACGTTAGCGAAACCTCACTGGAGAGCGCCGGAGGAAGCAGAACGCAGAGTGAGCTCCTCCCCTGCTCCCCAGCACCTGAGGAGCTGCAGAGGCGATGGGGAGGGGGCCGCAGGGCCAGCAAGTCCCACCTGCATACCCCGAGGAGCTGTCACCGAGACTAGGGGACCAGTGTGGCCCCCAGGGAATGGCCAGGACCAGTGTGGGAAGCCACCAGGAAGTAGCTTTCGGCTCTCTCAGAGGCAGAACTTTCTAACAAGGACGGAAGGAATTTCTGTGGCAGGAGAGTGAGCTTCCCGTCACTGCTGGTATGCAAGCAGAGACGGGTTTGCTATAGTAGGTATTTCAGCCTCAGATGGAGAGACAGAAGACACAGCTGGAACCCTGAGGAATATCTCAGGTTCTCGAGCCTCTACTCCAGTTACGAGGGCGCAGATGTCAAGGGCAGCCCAGCCGTAACATAGTCTCACCCTGCAGAAACGGGACAGCTCCAGGCAGCTCAGGAAGCTGGCTAAGGCATGGATCCGTGTCCACCCTCTCACTGCAAGGTGGAGCTGAAGGACTCCTCAGAGACCCTAGGGCATCTCTGCCCTTCTCACGTGCAAATTTCCTTCCAGTCCTATATTCCAAAGTGGGTTCTTTGTCCTCCGCTCAGTAATCTGCCCGGATGTCCTATGGCCCTCGCATTTGAAGCCTTCCTCCTTTGTCTACGCGGCCTCCCTCCCTCCTCCCAGCCTGCAGATTGGCCGTGTGGGCGGGAGAGGAAGAGAAGGCACCCCTCTGCCTTCCCCCTCCCGCCCCTCACTCCCAGCCCTCGGGGAGCAAGCAGGCTCGGGGGCTCGGCAGGATGACTCTGGAGTGCACAGCATCCTCTCAACAACTTTATAAAGCAGATACCATTTTTATAGATGGGGGGCTTGGAAGGTTAAGTGGCTTTAGTCAGTAAGCCGCCGGGCCGAGATTCAAACTCGTGTTTTTCTGCCCCCCTGAATCCAGGAGGATAGACGCAGGGAGAAGAGGGCTTGGGGGCGGCACTGCCCCTCAGGGTGGTTCCCACGGTGACAGGACCCAAGAAGGGCTCATTTACCTGAGTGTCCCACCCCAGACTGGGAGGCCTGAAGGTTGTGACCGTGCTGGGGCCTCTCCAGGTATCCGTGTGAGACACAAAGCGAGCAATCAGGACGTTTGGGAGAGAGAAGAAGGCAGAGCTGGGCACATCCAAGGGACAGGGCATCGAGATCAGAAGGTGACAAGGAGGAGGCACCTGCCTGAGGTCACTACAAAGGGACGCCTCTGGCCAGCAGGCCCACTGCCCACATCCCCGACACACTGACCCACTAGCCCTCACCGGACAGCAGGGGAAACTGAGGTCTGGAGAGGGGCAGGGACTTGCCCCAAGTCACAGAGCTGTCTAGGGGCAGAGCTGGATTCAAACCCAGCTTCCGGCCTCCCTCATCGATGCTGCCCAGAGCCTCGTCTTTAATAGCAGCAACAGAACCATAGCCCCACGAGAGCCCCGAGCTGTAGCCCTTCCAGGCCCCTTTCCCGAAGCATGCCCGGCCCGGTTCCTTGACGTTCCAGCACCTGGCACAGGGCTTGGTGCAGAGCAGCTGCTCAGCAAACATTGCCCAGGCCTGGAAATCTTCCCTGACGTCAGCCACACTCGGCTTCAGAGTTCTTAGGAGTGTGGCCACAGGCCTGCTTGTGCAACGCGCCTCCCTGGGAGCTTTGTAGAAATGCGGATTCCCGGGTCCCACCCAAGAGATTCTAACCCTGGCATGGGGGGGTAGGGAGGGAGACAGGAATGTGTCTGCATAAAGCACCCTGGGGTCTTCGTTATACAGCCACATTTGGGGACTACTGGCCAAGTGGGGCCCTTTCAGCTGTCCTGGGCTTACCGGGCCCGCTAGTCTAGACTCCTTCATTCCCAAGGGCCCTATAACAGATACTGTGCTGTGTTGCCAGAACCTTCCATCCTCCCAGCTGCTGGGAGTGTTGGCTACTAACAGCTGTGTGTCTCTCTCGGGGATTGGCCTTGACTCAAAGGGGCGGCCTTGTCCAAGATCACACCCCTCCCCAGGGCAGCCCACACCGGTGACTGGCCCAGTCTTCATGCCTGATTTGGGACATCCCTGAAGGGCCAGCTCAGCTCCAGAGCTCCCCCTGGGTTCCGCTGAGGCCTCTGTTACCACTGCATTTTGTGTCCAGGGCTCTCCCTCCCGTGGGCGTTCCCCAGTAAGCCTCCTGCAGTCTTGAGTCCCTTTCCTGGGGAACCTGACCCAGGTCAGGCTCGCCCACGTGTGTGCTGACTCAGCCCAAACCAGCACTTTGGAAGCCAGAACTTAGATGACGGGCCTCCGGTGCTGAGAGCTCACGGCTGCTGGAGAAAGGCACCCGCTTGCTTTGGGGTTCTTCAGCGGTAGGACCCTCGTGCTGGCTCAGACCACTTAGGCGCTTTCCACTCAGAGACTTTAAACTCTGCAAAGTGACTTCTACACGTCACCTCAAGTCTGAGAAAAGGAGGGTAAGATACAACTACTCATATTCCCAACACACTAAGCCAACTAGTACAATTTCTTGGGTTGGTTGCCCTTCCCCACACCCCCAAGCCAGTCTCTGCTACTCTGTTTCTGGAATGTGACCTCTATGGACTGTCACTTGAGCTCCCTGTCCTCTGACTTCCAGATGGGCTGGGCCAACCAGAGGCCCCAGCTGGAGTCAGAGGGTGGGAGGAGAGAACACCCGCCCTGGGCAAGTGGTCCCTCCCCTTGTCCTCCAGTGATCACTCCCTCCCCTTGTCTTCCAGGGCACATGGGGGTCACAAGTCTCTGGTGCTGCATTAGCTCTAGTTGGTTCCTGTGGTCCTGCCCAAAGTACTTCTTCTAAAGTAAACTTTCCTCACCTCAGTCCTCTGAATATGCCGTCTGTTCCCTGTTAGGCCCTTAACTGGTACAACAGGTCTTTTTGGTAGAAGTCATCAAAGCGTCAACAATTTTATATCCTGATTTTTTTTCACCTCACATTTTATCCTATACCTTTATAATTCATTTTTACCACCAAGCACATACACTAATCACTTTAAGTTCTTGACCTCTGCTCTTCTCTGTCAAAAAGTCCTGCTTGCTGCTTTAAGCCCCACTGCAAACAGCCCTTCCTCCATGAAGTCCTTTGGGATTTTCCAATGAGCTGCACCTGAATGCTCTTCCCTCTCTGGTCCATGCTTTCTTTCTTTCTTTTTTTTTTTTTTAAAGATTTTATTTATTTATTTGACAGAGAGAGAGGCAGGGAGAGAGGGAGCACAAGCAAGGGGAGCAGCAGAGGGAGAAGCAGGCCTCCCGCGGAGCAGGGAGCCCAATGCGGGGCTCGATCCCAGGACCCTGGGATCATGACCTGAGCTGAAGGCAGACGCTTAACGACTGAGCCACCCAGGTGCCACCTGGTCCATGCTTTCTTGACCCTGTTCTAGAAGAACTGGGAAGTTTTTTGGGTCATCAACACCCCCAAAACAGCACACAGCACGAGGTCTCCTTTGACCTAGTACGGGTGGCCAGGAAAGAATGTCAGCCTCACAGACTGATAGAACGGAGCTAAGATCAACAGCTCCTCCAAGGTCAGGAAAGACAGTCTGCCCTTGCCCTGCCTCAGGGCTGGCGGAGCCAGCCTCAGCCTGGAGAGGTGCTGAGTGTGTGCCCTGGGAGGGAGCTGGCGGGTCAGGTGAGCCGACCGCGTCCTGGGGTGGACACGGCATCAAAGTGCTGAGCAGGCCAGCAGCCCGGGAGTGGGGCCGGATGCTGTGCGAAGCTAAGCAGTTTTTATAATGTCTCTTCCTAAGAGCAGTATCCAGCAACTCCAGGGAACAGGTATTCACTGTGCACCGTGCAAGGGGAATTTTCCAAAGGGGACCGGAATCTGGAGGTACTGGGACTGTGGTTATTGTCATAACCTACTAACCCGTCCATCTGCCCCTGGGCTGAGAGCTCCAAGAAAGCCCGAGGCCCTGTCTCAGTGCCTGTCAGGTTCCGGGACAGCGGCCTGGCTCAGTGAACACTGGCTGAATGAACGAACAAGACCAAGAGTGCCCTGTCCCTGTTCATTGGCCAGATGTGAGGGCCACTGATACCTGCTGCCCAGCCTTCTGGGGAAGCTTGAGAAGCATCTGTGTTTCATCTGTATCACAGGGTATCAGAAAAGATGAAGGGTTCTTAGACAAAAATGCCAGAATGTTCCAGAAAGGAAGCCACAGAGAAAAGGTGGAGACTGCTGCACTTCTGGGATAGTGAGAGAGGTAATTATGACAGCTCTCAGTTACTGGGCATCCCTCCTCAGCAGAGCCTGCACCATGTGTCATCTCACTCCTCTTGACTGCTGGGTATAAACTCAAAAGGTATAATTTTGACCAGTTAATGGGTAAGTAAAATGAGATTCAGAGATGTTGAGTCACTTGCCCTGGGTCACACAGCTGAGAAGTAGGGAACCAGGCATTTAACTTTAGGTCTCTTTCCACAGCCCGTGCTGTAAACCAGGGGTCAGCAAACTTTGTCTGTAAAGGGCCAGACAATAAATATTTTAGGTTCTGCAGGCCAGTCTCTGTCACAACTACTTAACTCTGTCTTTAGGTTGCAAAAGCAACCCTAGACAATGTGCAAAGGACTGGCTATGGCTGTGTTCCAATAAAACTTTATTTATAAAAACAGAGAGCTGGATTTGGCCCAGGGGCCCACAGTTGCAGATACCCACTCTAAACCTACAAGAAAGAGCCCGTGGTTCTATCTGCCCCTGTAGGAAGGTGGTGGGAGAGGGCAGGAGCTCACACTGGAGTCAGGTGGCTCCAGACGAGAACACTGGCTCTGCCCCCGCTGGCTGGGCCACTTGCAGGGAGCAAGGAAACTCCCTGAGAGCTTCTCTTTTCTGTAAAACGGGCGTAACCACAACTTATCTTCACACCATGAGGCAGGTTAAAAGAAGCGAATGCATGCTGCATGTCCAGCACGGCTAAGGTCCCATGAACGGTTGCATTTATTATCAGCCAAGAAGGGGAGGTGGAGGAAACACGATGCGAAACTAACCTCCATGGGTGTGTACTCTCACGAAGGCTGGTCACGGGCTTCCTGCAGGAGAATGCTATTCCATGCCCCATGAAACCCCGAAGGGACTTCACAGGCATCGCGGTGGGAGGAATCTTGTCGCCAGCCCCGGAAGGAACAGATGTGTGGTGCTTGGTGACTCCCCACGAAGGGTAGGGAGGCAGCTGTTCACAGACTTGATATGGCAAATTGTGTGATGTGCTGTCTTCCTGGGGTGGGCAGCCAAGCAGGGATGGGCGGGGGGGGGGGGGGGGGGGGCTCTGCAACCCCTTCCCTCGCCGCCGGCTGCCCACGTCTGCTGATTCACGCGGGAGGGCCGGGGTATGCCAGAAGGAATCTGAAATGGTTCTCCAGTGAAACGCAAGGCTTCGGAAGGAGACTGTGGACTTGGGGGCAGAGGGACGCTTTCTTCTCTGTTTGCACTTGAAGGTCATCACTTTGGCAGAGAAAGGAGGATGTGTGGAAATTCCATCAATATTGCTAAAAGCCAGGATGTGGCTTACGATGCCAGATGCCGAGCCCCCGGCAAGGAGCAGCGCTCACTGCTCCAAGACTAGCAGTACCACGTTTGACAGAATTCCTCGTCTGATTGAGAGGATGCTACCGACATTTGAGAGGGACAGGAAAAGTGCCCGGGAGAAACTATAGCAGCAGATATGATGAGGGCTGGGATACAGGAGGAATCACAGAAAAGGAGAGGCTCAGGAACTGTCATATATCTGTATGCCAAAGTACAAAGTATGGGGAACGATGTTAACTATGAAACTTTTGGGAAAGATGGTAAAGCTGAGCACAGATGTCCAACTCCCACCTAAGCTACCTCCTTCTGAAAGTGACAGAAAGGACCAAGGGAGTATAAAAATAGGGGGGAATCTGCTTCAGCATTGGATAACAGGAATGAGTGCCATCAATATGCCACCAACTTTGAGGAATTTCTGCTAGGTACAGCGCCAGTGGAACCAGATTGAAGGTTGACTCACAGCTTTCCTTCCTGAGAGAGCAGTGTGGTGCTGCAGGGAGGGTGGCCATGCTCATAGGACCGACTTCCCAGCCTCTGAGGGTGAGTGATTGAGTGCTGGCGGAGAGGCTGGGTCACAGGAGGGGTGCAGAGCCTACCCCAGGGAGCCCCCATCTCTCATGTGCAGCCCGACGGCCTTCTGGAGTGGCTGGGCCCTTCGATCCAAGAACAAGCAAAGCCCATTCAAGCCTGCGTTCCCCATGATAGGCCTGGGCATCTCCCAGACATAGCAGGCAGGAGAACAGGGGAGAGGCCAGGAGGATCACTACACATCTGGAGCGATGTGCCAACAGACTAGAGAAGAAACGCCCACAGCACAGAATGCCCCCCTCTGACCCTCACCCCCGGCTGCTGGTCCCTGGCTGGTAATAAGAAATTTCACCATCCAGTCTTCCAGATTAATGTCTGAGGTGAAGAATCTAAAAGCATCTAAGTCACATGATGAGGGGGGCCCAGGATAAGTGACCCAGTTATAGGCAAATACCAGGCCCAGGGAAGACCTAAAATACACATGGAACCCATGAACACTTCCCGAAACAGAAAGGAAGCAAACAAAGAATGCACACACAGCAAGAACATCGCCTCCAGAAAGATCTGCTACAGGAGCTAGAAGTAAATTGTAGCATCTGTCTTGTACTTCAAGGAGATTATGAAGACCTGGGCTCTAAGATGTAAGAAGTGGAATATGCAATAAAAGACAGATAAAAACCAAAAGAGACCTGGCAGAGTTAGGAGAATAATGACGGGAAATGAATAAAGTTAGGAGAATTTTAAGAAGCATCTGAAGCAGGAAAGAGCAGAACCCCACTGGAGAAAACGGATGGGTGCTGCAGAGGGCGACAAGGGTGAGATGCCCTCTCAGAATGTAGACGACAAAGACTCAGGTGAAAATGACCAGAGAGAACATAATAATATGGAGAATAAATTACAGAGACTCTGTGAATTACTGGTTTTTCTAAAAAAGATATCAGAACAAAAGAGCAATAACTAAAGATATAATAGAAGAAAACTTCTGCAATCTGAACACTCAATTCTTCAAATAAAAATAGTAATCACATGTTAGACAAAATAGGCTAACATTCGACATGTGCTGTGTTTTCTTTTTTAATTCCAAGGATTGGGAAAGAATCCTACAAGCATCCAGGATAGAGCAAAGAAAAAAAAAGAAGACTTATCTACAAAAGAATCAAACCAGATTGCATCAGACGTCATCACAACACTGATGTAATGTCTAGAGAGGTTTGAGGAAGATTATGATCATAAAAATCTGTATTTCCTAGCAGAAGTAACAGAGAGAAACTGAGATCTGTGGAAGACCATGGTAGGTATAAAGCCCATATGGCCTTTCTGACAAAGATGACTCAAAGTTGTATTCATGCCGTGGAGAGACAAATCAAAACACACAACTCATGAAAGATCCGTCAATAGAGACTGAAGCCATATAAATGTGGATCTGAATCTTAAAATCAGTTATTATAACATAGTTTTAAAATAAAACTAATAGCTCAAATAACAACTGAAAAAGAATATCCACAATGTAAAGAATAAAGTCAAATAAAAACTCAAATTATAAGAACACAAAATTAGAGGTGATGAGGGATGGGCAGTAAATAAAGTGCTAATTTCTGTAGCTAATAATATATATTGCATCATTATGTTTCATACTGCATTTTATGTACTTAGCGAAGTAGAAACCTAATATTTTAAACTGAAAATGCAATTATAGACAGTTTCATTATAATGAAGATGGCATACCGTTTAGCTAAATGTATAGGATTTGGCCAAAGCTGTAATCAAAGACAAATTTATTGGCTTAAATTCATTTGATAGCAACTAAAAAAGAGTAAAAAATAAGTGTGTGAATCAAGAAACTAAAAAGGATGGCCAAACAAGCAAACATAAAGTAGAAAGGTATTCATAAGGATAAAAGCAGGAACAAATAAATTAGAAAGCAGGTAAAAAGAAGCAGAGCCAATAAAAATCCAGGTGATGGTTCCTTGGGTTAAAAAAACAAGGTAACAGGATCTTTCACTGAAGATTTAACTTGGGTTTTTTGCTGTATGTTCTTTAGTGAGAGAGAGATCTTATGTCTGGTAGGAGGAGTACTCTTTAAATGGGAGGCAAATGGATCCCCCAGAATTAACCAAGGTGTCTCCTCCAAGGAGGATGGCCTCTACTCGGCTGCAAAAGACAAGAGCACCATTTAGGGGCAGGTTGCTAAAAGAGACCCTCTCAGACTCTTGGGGATGTGGCTGTCAGAGAAGAAAAAGCCAATAGAGGTTCTGGATCCATGCGAGCAAAATGAGCAAATCACTCCTGACAAAGTGTTCCTGCATCCTGGGAGGGGCTCTATATGGAAGTGAAAAGCAGTGGGTGGTAAGTTGCAGGCTGGGAACCTAGTGAGGAGCTTGAGGATGCCCAGAAGTTTGTCCAGGGACCTGGATCAGTGGCGGTCACCAGTTTGACCAGTGTCAACTGCAAGTGGGGACAGGCGGCAAGGGCTGCAGAATGCAGGCTCGCCCATCTCGGTGACAGAAAAACCACCAGGGCTACTGGCCATATTGGAGGAGGGAGACGCTTTGAGAGGCAAGACAATGACCCCGGCAAATCTGGTGGCAGGTGGCATACTTGATTCAGATTTGATTTAATTTGGAAAAATAAAAAATGGGACCGTTTTTTGCATGCTGAATTGAAGATGGTAATATCAGTTAAATCAATAAAAAAAAGCCAAGGAGCTAGTTTAATCAAGGGGGAAAGTGGGGAAACAGATCTGTAATGAGAAAGAGCATTTGACAAAAGACACAGAAGTGAAAAATAACGCTACTCAAACATATGCTAATAAATTTGAACCTCTCAAGGAAATGGACTCTTTTCTGGAAAATGTAAGTTAACTAAAATCCACACAAGAAGTATAAACCTGATCAAGAAGCTCAGCAGAAGCCGGAAAGACAACTTGTGAAAAGGGTAAGGTGGGGGATGCAGAATTCCTGGATGGTTTTGTAGATTCATCTTTTGATTTTCAAGGAGCAGCTAATTTGTAGATTCTATAAACTATTCCAGGGCATCTAAAAAGACAGGAAGCTTTCTAATTCACACTGTAAAACTAGAATTACTCCTTCAGCTAAACCTGATCAGAGGTGGCATAATCAGAGTAAAATATAAACTATTACCACATGTGCTTACAGGAAAAAAAAACAAAATAATTAAATTGATTAAAAGAATAATGCAGCATAACAGAAACAGGTTTATTTCAGGAATGCTAACATGGTTTAATGTAACTGTGAATTCCAGATCCATTTATCTGACTACCTAGTCAACTTCTCCATCTGGATGCCCAGTAGGCATATCTAAACTAACTGTTGAGTTCCCTCCCTAAAACTTGCTCCTCCACATTCTTCCTCAAGTAATTCATTCCTTCCAGTTGCTCATATTGAAAACTTGGCACCACCCTCGGTGCCTCACTTTTTTCACATCACACATACATTCCATCAAGAAATCTACTTTGTCCGTTTTACCATCAAAAATGATCCAGAATCTGATTGGTTTTCATTATCTTGTCTAAGTCACCACCTTCCACTCAGCAGCCAGGGTGATCATTTTAAAATGTAAGAGATCAAATCTTTCTTTTATTTATTTATTTATTTTTTAAAGATTTTATTTATTTATTTGACAGAGAGAGAGAGCACAAGCAGGGTGAGTGGCAGGTAGAGGCAGAGGGAGAAGCAGGCTCCCCGCAGAGCAGGGGGAGCCCGACGCGGGACTCGATCCCAGGACCCTGGGATCATGACCTGAGCTGAAGGCAGTCGCTTAACCGACTGAGCCACCCAGGCGCCCTATTTATTTATTTTTTTAAAGATTTTATTTATTTGACAGAGAGAGACACAGCGAGAGAGGGAACACAAGCAGGGGGAGTGGGAGAGGGAGAAGCAGGCTTCCCGCGCAGCAGGGAGCCCGACGTGGGGCTCGAACCCAGGACCCTGGGATCATGACCTGAGCCGAAGGCAGACGCTTAACGACTGAGCCACCTAGGTGCCCCCAAATCTTTCTTTTAAAAAACTCTCCAGTAGGGCGCCTGGGTGGCTCAGTTGGTTAGGCGACTGCCTTCGGCTCGGGTCATGATCCTGGAGTCCCGGGATCGAGTCCCGCATCGGGCTCCCTGCTCGGCAGGGGGTCTGCTTCTCCCTCTGCCCTCTTCCCTCTTGTGCTCTCTGTCTCTCGTTCTCTCTCTCTCAAATAAATAAATAAAATCTTTAAAAAAAAAAAAAACAAAACAAAACAAAAAAACTCTCCAGTAGTCCACAGATAAATCCATACTATTATGACCAATTGGTTTTCAGTAAGGATGCCAAGCCCACTTAATGGAGAATAGTCTTTTCAACAAACAGTGCTACAACAACTGAATAGCTTCATACAAAAGAATGCAGGTGAACCCTTACCTCACACCATATACAAAAATTAACTCAAAATGGACCAAAGACCTAAAAGTAAGAACTAAAACTATAACACTCTTAGAAGGAAAGATAGCTTTAAGTCTTCATGACCTTGAATTAGACAATGGTTTCTTAAATATGACACCAAAACACAAGAAACAAAAGAATAAAAACCAATAAATTGGACTTCACCAAAATTGAGAACTTTTGTGCAAAGAACCCATTAAGAAAGTGCAAAGACACCCCACAGGATGGGAGAAAATATCCGCAAATCATATCTGATGGTTTTAGTATCCAGAATATATAAAGAACTCTTATAACTCAATAGCAAAAGAACAAACAGTGCAGTTGAAAACTGGGCAAAAGTTTTTTTTTTTTAAAGATTTTATTTATTTATTTGACAGAGAGAGACACAGCGAGAGAGGGAACACAAGCAGGGGGGGTAGTGGGAGAGGGAGAAGCAGGCTTCCCGCCGAGCAGGGAGCCCGATGCGGGGCTCGATCCCAGCACTCTGAGACCATGACCCGAGCCAAAGGCAGACGCTTAACAACTGAGCCACCCAGGCTCCCCTGGGCAAAAGTTTTAATAGGCACTCCTCCTAACTTATTTGAAGATATACAAATAAGTTAGGCTCAAAATGCCACAAAATGCCATATATTGTATGATTCCTTTTTTTAAAAAAAAGATTTTATTTATTTATTTGACAGAGAGAGACACAGAGAGAGAGGGAACACAAGCAGGGGGAGTGGGAGAGGGAGAAGCAGGCTTCCCGTTGAGCAAGGAGCCCGATGGGGGGCTCGATCCCAGGACCCCAGGATCATGACCTGAGCCGAAGGCAGACGCTTAATGACTGAGTCACCCAGGTGCCCCCTGATTCCTTTTTTTAATCTTATCGAGATACAATAGAATTATTCAACTGATGTTGTATAAGTTTAACATATACAACATAATGACTTTACATATGTATACTTTGCAAAATAATCACCACCACAAGTTCACCTCACATAGTTATAATTTTTTTCCTTGTGATGAGAATTTCAAAGACCTACTCTCTTTAGCAACTTTCAAATACACAATACGGTATTGTTAACTATAGTCATCATGCTATACATGGGGATATATTATATCCCCAGAATTCACTTATCTTATAACCGGAAGTTTGTACCTTTTGATCATTTTCACCCATTTCCTCTACCTCCCACCCCTAGGATTCCATTTCTATGCAATATCTTTTATAGGCCAATCCATAGACCTAAAAAATAGATATGTGACTATTGGGCTGGGACGAGGGGGAAACGAATGTTAATGGATATGGGATTTCTTTTGGGGGTGATAAAAATGCTCTGGAATTAGACAGGAGTTATGGTTCATGTCATTGTGTACATACCAAAAACCATTCAATTGTACATTTTAAAATGGTTAAAATGGTGGATTTTATGTCATATGAAATTTTTCCTAATAAAAACAAAACAAAACAAAATACCCAGTAGATTCTCAGCTGACTCAAAGTATAAGCCAAAGTCCTCACAAATGTCTTGTATGGGCTGGAAATCGGCCCCCCCTTCCTGCAAATCCCAGCTCTATTCCCTCTCACCCACTCTGTTCCAGCCATAGTGGTCTCTGTGATGTGGCTCCAGCACCTCCAGCATCAGGACCTTTGCACATGCTGTTCTTTCTGTCTGGAATGCTCTTCTCACAGATATCCTATAACTTGCCGCTCACAGCCTTCAGTGGTTTGCTCAAATGTCATCTTATTTTTGAAGCTCTCCTTGGCCTCACCCCACCCCATATGGCATATCGTACCCCCTTTACCCTAGCACTTATTATTACCTGATGTATTATGGATTTATTTGCTTATCGTTTTTATCATCTGTCTCCCCACACTAGAATACAAGCTCCTTGAGGGCAGGGACACATTTGCCAATGTGTCACAGTGCCTAGAACAGTGTCCAGCACATACCAGACACTCAAATATATGTCAAATGAATGAACGCGTTACAGAATGAACATGAGGAAACTGAGGACTATAATTTGTCACACCAATAGAGAAAAGAAAAAAAAATGCATAGCTATTGCTAGAGGTTCCAAAAAGATATCTGACTTCTTCAGCATGTGTATCTGGTCAAACACTGAACAAATAGAACTAAAAAATCCCTTAACGTGATGAGGAATGTCTGTTCTTCTAACAGACATCATCCCTTACAAACAGCATTCTCATTAAAGTCAAGAACAAGACAAGAATATCCACTATTATCACTATTTTTAAGGATAACTCTAAGACATTTAGTGAATAAGGCAAAAATAATAACACTACTAATAGTTAATATATATTGGGTGCCTTTTTGGTCATTGTTCTAAGTCCTAAGTGCCTTATATGTATTAATTATTTTACTACAACAGCCGAGGTAATATGCGTATGTCTCCATTATGAGGGACAAGGAAAAGTTACACAGCTGGAAAGGTCACATGGCTGGAAAGGAGCTGAGCTAGAATCAGAGAGCCCAGCAGTCATTCGGTTCTAACCACTATGTGGTACCCCCTCAGTGAAAAATCATGAAGATATAGATGCTGTAACAGTGGAAAACAGAAAACACATTTATTCTCATTCCAGATGGTATTGTTGTCTACCTAGAAAAACCAAGGGAATTAAGTGAGGAAAAATTACCAGAAGTAATAAGAATTCAATACGGCCAGTCAAAACATGTATATACACTGATCGACAGTGTTCCTCTATTCCAGCAATAACAACTTAATATTAATAAGGAAAATAGATCTCATTTCCCTAAAGCAGTAATAAATGTGGAATATTTGAAAATAAGCCTGACATGAAATGGAAAGGATCTGCGTGAAGAAAATGACAAAAGATCACTGAGGACCTAGTTAAAATTTTTGAATGGAGAGAAGTTCTACGTTCATGAATGGATAGACTCAGTATTATAAAGATGTCAAATGTTCCCCAAATTAATTCTGGAATCACTAAAATTCAAATAAAATTCAAATTGCATTTTTGCAAACTTCTAAAAATTAAATTGGTGAATATAAAGGCATTGTGACAAAAGAGGGAAGGGCTGCACATTAAATCGTATTCTACATGAATAATATTTTAAACATGGAGATGCCAATTCCAGAGTAGATAGATCAATAGGACAAAATGAAACAAGAACCTGAGAAGAGTCCTACACTGCACTGTCCAATATGGTGGCCACTCGCCACCTTGGTTCCTAAGAATTTGACATGGCTAGTGTCACATGTTGAAATGATATTTTGGATATACTGCATTCAATAAAATATATTATGAAAATTAACTTTACCTATATCTTTTTACCTTATAAAATGTGGCTACTAGAAAATTTAAAATCACAGATGTGGCTTCCATTATATGTCTATTATACAGAACTGGTCTCAAGTATAAAAAAATGTGTATTATTTTCTAAAGATAAAAATTAGCCTAGGCATTTTACTTTATTTTTTATTTTTTCAAGTTTTTATTTGAAATCCAATTAGTTAACATAGAGTGTAATAATAGTTTCAGTAGAATTTAGGGATTCATCACTTACATACAATACCCATGCTCATCGCAAGTGCCCTCCTGAATACCCATCTCCCATTTAACCCATCCCCCCTGCCCAGCATAGGCATTTTTAAAAAAGATTTTATTTATTTAACTGAGAGAGAGTGAAAGAGCACAAGCAGGGGGAGCAGCAGAGGGAGAGGGAGAAGCAGGCTCCCCACTGAGCAGGGAGCCCAATGTGGGGCTCGATCCTAGGACTTGATCATGACCTAAGCCGAAGGCAGACACTTAACCTACTGAGCCACCCAGGCGCACCCCCAGCACAGGCATTTTAAATGTGTCAGAGAAAGATATATTAATGAAATGTTGGAAGAATTATGGAGTGACTATGGGGCCAGGAGAAATACAGGTTTGATATTTCAGGCTGTATGCTAAAATTCCAGATAAATTGAAAAATGAAGCAATAAAAGTACTAGAAGAAAATGTAAGTGAATATTTACAACAATCTGGGGGATGAAAAGAGCATGCCAAGCCCAAAATGAGAAATGAAAAAAATGGTCTTAATAAATTTGACTATATAAAATACTAAAGTTTTCAATATTATCAAGTAACATAAAAAAACACAATTGAATGTTGCATGACACATGAGGAGATATCTGCAACCAATGTGACAAATCCTTACCTTATAAAGAGTTCTTATAAATCAGTAAGAAAAAGAACACTCCAATAGGAAAATGTGCCAATTACATGAACAGCCAATTTACAAAAGAAGAAAGAGAAATGAGAAAGACTCCTCGTAAAAAAGAAATTCAATCTTAGTAGTAATCAAAGAAATGCAAATTAAAATAGCAATTGCCAAGGATCAAAAAAGAATAATATATAATGTTGGCAATGAGTGCTGTCATATACCGTTACGCAACTCTAAATTGGTATGATCTTTCTGGAGGACAATTTGGCAACGTGTACAAAAGGTTCCAAAATGTGCTCACGCTATTTCTAGGAATTTATCGTCAGAAACTAATCAGAGATGTTCACACAAAAATACAAGCATGAGTTTCCTGCATTGTTGTTTGTAATCAGGAGAGATTGGCAACCATCTCCATGTTCCATAGCGAGAGCTTCCTTGAGTACTTTTTAGCATATCCATAGGGTAGAATTTTTTCAGCAGCTCTTGGAAGAAACTTCAACAGAGAATATGCATCTACCTCCTGTCCTATCGCAAATTCCTCAAAATGGTCAAGATTTCTTAAGAAAAATGTCTGAAAGAGCTCTGGAAAGCAATGAAGAAGATTGACAGTGGACCGCATATTTGCAGAGCTCTTGGAAGATAGGAAGGAAGGGAATAGACCGAAGGATAAAAAGGACTGGGGGGAAGCCATCCAAAACACACAAGACTGTGGCAGAGGTGGGGTAGCTCATGGGGTCACTAGGCCCAGTGGACAGGCTGTTATGAGTTACAGTGATGGAGAATACCTGCTGGACTGGAAGAACATTGTCACTGGACTGCTAAATTAAAGAAGCCATTTCTATTGGAAGAATGTGTATTTGTTTATACGTATTCACTCATACACACTGAGAAAACTGTACAGACATTGGCTATTGATGTTAACGATGACCTTTCAGGGGCTAGGTTATGGCCAATTTTTAACCTTCCTTTTTGCTCTTCTGGGTTTTCCAAGTTTTCCGCACTGAGTACATATCGATGTTACAGTTAGACAACAATAAATGAGTATTTTTAAATAAAGAAGCAAAAAAAAAATGAAAACAAAAAGAACTTGAAATTTTTCTGTACGAACATAACTACAATCTTATTAGTTTTCTTTTGAGTTGCTGCAGTAATGTCCTGGCTGGTTTCTCAGACTCTGGTCAGCTGAAGATTGCTACCATCTCTCACTTGCTACTTAAAAGCCTTCCATGGCTCCCTACTGCTGATGTTCAAGTCCAAACGTAGAGGCATGCAGGGCCTTCACCATTCTTCACTTCTCCCACTACACACTGGCTATTTGCCATTTTCTGAAGGTCCCACACACCTTCCAACTCCACTCCTTGGCCCCTGTTGCCCTGGCACTAACCTACCCTGGCAGGTGGGCTTTGGGGGGAGAACCACAGCCAGAAGGTACCAGAATAGCCCTGGGGACCTGCACACTCCAAGAGGCCCTGTCAGCTAAGAGGCCCAGCTGAAACAAAGCATCCTGGGATACTTCAGCAGGAGCAGGTGTGGAAGGACAGAGCTAGGCTCTGAGATTTCAGAATCCGGGAAAATAATAAAAATTTAAAGCGGAATCCCATGGCGAAAATTGCAGGGGACTGCAAGGAGCGCTCCTTGAGACATGAGTTGGTTGGTCTATATATCCACCTCCTTGCTTCTGTGGTGGGGATTCTGGCCCTGGCTGGTGGTCTCCTCTCCCCGGGAGTGGGCACAAACCTGGGTTTACACCTCCACCCCCCAAGTGGTGGCTGTGAGACCTTGGCAAAGTCTACTCTACAAAACAGAGCTCGCCCCATTCTGGGTGACTGAATGTCATCACCTGCATGCAGTCCCCCCACTGGCCCCTAAATGGCAGAGATGATGTTATAATTCCATTTTCCCACCCCGAAAGTTCTGCTTCAGGGCTAGAGTCATGCTTCGGGGACCAGGCCCAGGGGCTAGGCAGGCAGCCCCAGGAAGTGTCCCCTGGTGAGGGCTCTGAGCTCGCCGTGGACGGCAGGACCCCCCACCCAGAGACCTCTAGGATCTTCTTCTGGGCCCTCACTCACCCCTGTGCTCCAGGATCCACGTGGCCTGGGAGGGGGGTGTATTTATCTGCTATCACAGCCCTAGTGAGCTGAAAGACTGTCCCTCTCCCCAGCCCGGGATGAGCCCTGTGCTCGGCACGGCATTCCCGCAGCCAAGCCTCCTGTCCTCTCTAAGCAGGGTCCAGGGCAACTCCTTTCTTCTAAGAGTTGGGGTGTGTGCGGTAGTAGGGTACTCAGCTCTGGGGACCTGGCGTGGAGTGTTAGGGAGGATGCTTCCTCCAGACCCCAGGGTCTTTCTGCCACAGCACGGATGGGGCAGCCATCTCCTCCATGTTCTGGAGTGGAGGGAGGAGAGCTTCTGAGGGCAGAAGCTCTGAGGCAGACCAAGGGCATCCAGGCTGGAGATGTACTTTTTCTTCAGAAGTCCTAGTCACTGCAGCCACCACTGGACAGAGAACCCTCAGTTTCCTCCCAGGTGTGTGCACACTGCCATAGAACACCGCCACCGGGATGGCGGGAGCCCTGCAAACCGCAGGCCCTGACGGGATGGCTCTCATGCACGTGGGAGATGGGCACAGCAGAGCACCTGCTAGGGGGCTGCACTCTCCCCGGGGACGCTCGCAGGAAGGAACAAGTGTTGCTTGAACCCTAGAGTCTGTCCCATGGAGCTTCAGCCTCAGAAGGCTGAAGGTCTTCAAGTTCAGTCCTCGACCTTGACCTTGACCCATTAAATATCTGCACTGGACCAGGGCTGCAAGGAAAAGCTTATGACTACCAGTAGCAGCAAAGCCAGTCCTACCCTCCACCCCTCAGCCCCTGCCGTCTGTTAAATGAACAGGCAGCCGGATGGGTTTCATCCCTCCCGGTGGTTCCCAAGCTTCAGTCCCTCCTGTACCGCCCTAGAGATAATTTCACCACCTAAGTGCACCACCCAGGTGCCTGCTAGCTTAGTTTTTTCCTTTGAACAGTCTCACTTTTTAAATGAAGTTTCCATTCTTAACAATAATGTCAATGAAGTGCAGTTTTGATGAGCTAGTAATCTCTCCCCCCGGTAGATAATAACATAAACAGGCAGCTATTAAAATTGTACAAAAATCCTATCATATATACACACACCCTGGGAAATAATGGAGCCCCCCAAACGCCGAAGAGGCTGCCACAGATAGCTGTGTCGGTGTGGGTAGGTGGATATGGAGCCATCCCTGCCGGCTGGCTCGAAGGCCAGGTCCCTCCCAGGGCTGGAGGTAAGGGCCCAGAGAAGGAGAGGATGTTTCTAGCCTAGGGGCAGACAGCCAATCACCTAAAAGCATTAGCGAGTTTTCAGATAAAAGTTGGGGCACAGGATGGGGCCCTAGGACCATTAGGATTAGAATCTGGTCTGTCAGGAGCCCCCTCCTGCCTCCTAACGATGGAAGATCTGCAGCTGTGGGCTGTGTGGGTGGCCCAGGTGACCCCGCAGCCTGGAGGGATGCCAAGGACAGAGAGCAGCGGTGCCTCAGGCCTTCCAGGAGGCCTGGCCCGTTTCTCAGATAAAGGAGGCCTAGGAGCACAGTGGCCTCAGCTGAAGGCTGCCCTTTCCTCCAAGACAGGGATTCAAAAACTTCAGCAGACTGGGCCCCACCCCACAGGGTCTGATCCAAGGTAGCCGGGGTGGGGGTGGGGAGAGAGCCCTCAAATCTGCTTTTCTAACAAGTTCCCAGGTGACAATGACACAGTGCTGCTGGTCCAGGACAGAACTTCAAGAACCACTGCTTTAGAGCACGCGATTACCTGACCCTGGTAAGACAGGATTCTGAAGTTCAGAATGAACATCCCAGGACGACACAGCCAAGAAAAATAACTCAGACACAAACTACAACGCGTGCATTCCAATGCCCAACATCACTGCTACCCAGCAGCAACCACAAGGCAGGTCCCTGGCCACTGCTGGTTCCAGTGGCTGGCCCAGAACGTTCCAGCGAGATCTCTGGCAGAATCTCCACCACTAAACAATGCCACGTCCAAAAAAAAAAAAGACCCAGCTGAGAAACGACAGAATAGCTTGGCTGCATTCTGTAGGCATGTGACTTGCTGACTATACCAGTTCCTCCCTCCCCGACGGCCCCCGTGACTCATGCTAGGGCCAGGGGTCTCTCTGCAACCCCCCCTGCCACCGCATCCCATCATCCTGGGTGCAGGCAGACTGAGGGCCACGGAGTGGAAATCACTGCATTTGCCCCCAAGAAGCTGGCCCACTGGATCAGAGAGCCACTGACTGAAATCCTTGCTGAGCGTTCGGCCTTGTGTCAGGCAGCGTGCAGGGTGAGGGGACAGAGAGCCTGGTCTGGCTCTCGTCCACAGGGGCTCCCCGGCCGGTGGTGCTGGGTGCTGGGGGAAGAAGCAGATGCTGGATCACGCTGCACTGGACAAGGAGCAGGTACGGAGGGCTGCCTGCGGTGGAGGGAGGTGTGGGGAGCACGGAGAGAGCATGTGTCTTCCAGCCTGGGGAGGAAGGTTGGTCAGGTGTGGGGGAGGATGCTCCTGCAGAGAGAAGCCAGCATGGGGGTGGGGCTGCAGCAGAGGGGGAAGTGACTGGAGGTGACGGAGGAGGAGGCCTTGGGGGACCACGGAGGGGCTCTCCAGCCAGGCCAAGGAGTTCATTCCCACTTAGGGCTGCAGAGGAGGGGCTGATGCCTACGAGGGCTGGCTCCTGGATTAGATGCAAGCACGACGGCCCTGTCCTTCGCTGCAGGAGTGTCCCCCAAGCGACTGCTCCATAAGAAAAAGCAGTATCTTTAGAGAAGGCGACCAGAGACCCCTTGGGTGGGACAGCCAGTGACATGGCAAGCCTGGAAGGCTTCAAAGGGCCAGGAGGGGCTGCGGAGGGCTGAAAGGGCTGGTGCTTTCAGGAGGAGGAACTCTGCAGATGGTGCCCTTTCGGTGCTGGACAGATCAAGGGCGTTGGAGGGTCCCACCACTTGGGGGAGGTCTCTGATATGGAAAGGTCAGCCCCAGAGGCCCTGTGATCACTGAGGACCAGCAGTGGGGCAGGGAGCCTCAGAGCCTGCCTGGAGGGCGTGCAGGAAGGGCAGCCACACAGCTGGGCTCCTGAGCGGGGGCAGCCGCAGGCTATGGAGACAGATTCGAGATGATCATAAAAATAACAGCCACCTTTGCATGATGCTTCTTATGAGCCAGGCACTTCTCTCAGCACTTTAAGTTTCTAAACACAGTTAATCCCCACCAACACCCGAAGAGTTAGGTACTGTTTTTATGAGCCCCACTTTCAAGATGAAGGAATTCAGGCACAAAGAGGCGAAGTAATTCTCATGGCCACACCCCTAGGAGTGGCAGGAACAGGGTCAAAGACCAAAATTCTTTGAGCTCAGAGAGGTCGTTGAGGTCAACTGGCCCCACTCCCTTACCTGTAGAAGGGGAAACTGAGGCCTGGAGAGACTGATTCGTCTAAGAGTGCTTAGCTGGCTAGTCGCATCATGGAATTGGGAACCTAACAAATAACTTGGTGAAGGTAGTTCCGTAGACCACAGGGCCTGGCACTTGGGGGGAGAGGCCCGAATACCCCTGCTGCTGTCTGCTGGTTGCCCAGGCAGCCCTGCTCACTGCCTTCATCTCTACCCCAAACCCTGCCGCCATCCTGTGCCTGTCACGCCCATATGGACGTCACGCAGCACTCTGGTCTCTCACCTCCTCGTCCCCAGTTCCAGTGACACCTACCTCCAATCCACTTGAGCCGTTCACACAGAGCCAGCGCCTGGCCCCTCAATCCTGACATCCTTCCTCCAGTTCTGACCACGCCTCCCCCCTCCCAGCTCCCTCAAACTTCCCAGAGACTTCCAGAGCTCCACTTCCTCCAAGCCCACGGGCCATCTGTCTGCTCATCCCTCTCCATCCCGGGCCCCGGGAAGCACCCACTCGGCAGCACCCTCAATCTTCATCACCCGCCCCCACCGTTGGCTTCCACCTGGCAGAGCCCCGGCGCTGGGCCACGGCCACCCTCCACCTTCTCCACCCTGCTGCACTCTCACTGGGTCACGGTCACCGCACCTGCATAGACCGGGGCTACTCTGACAGCAATGGTCCCCGCCACAAGAGGGCGCCATATCCCACCCTGAATTCCTGACTGGGCCAACTGGGAACTAGGTGCACCTTGAGGGCTCATTGAAACCACCTGCACGGCTCACACAGGGCGTAATGCCGAGGTCATCAGATGTAACAAGATTGTTCTGAGGGGTGACCCGGGCATCAGGCTTTTAAAGGCTCCCCAGGTGATTCTAAAATGTGCCCTATCCACACAGGGCAATACTACTCAGATGAACGAAGAAACAAGCTACTCATACATGCTCCACGGATGAACCTCAAAAACATTATGCGAAATGAAAGAAGCGAGACACAGAAACGTACATGTTATATAATTCTACGTATATGAAATTTCCAAAGCAGGCAAAAGTAGGGAGCAAGTAAACGCCCCTGGGGCTGGGGGTGGGCCTGACTACAAGTGAGCACAAAGGAATCTGTGGCGTGACGGGCGGGTTCTAACACTGGGCTTTGGTGACGGCTGCATAACCATATCAATTTACTGAAAATAATTGAACTGTACGCTAACAATGGGTGAACTGCACGGTATACAAATTATATCCCAGTAAAGCTGTTAAAAGTGGGGGCAGAGGGGGAACCTAACATACTAAAAAAAAAAATTCCCCGGTGAGTCCACTGAGCAGCCAGAGTCGAGAACCCAGCGAAGGAGGCCTGACACCCACTGAGCCCGAGGCCATGTCCATTCCTCCCTGGCCCCCCGCAGCACAGGGCCCGTGCCCATCACACACCCTAGCACACCGGAGACCACATTATTATTCTTTGAGTGAAGGGATACGCATTCCTAGAGTTTGTCCCAGGAATCAGTGGAGTGGAGGATGTCCATTTAATGAGCACTTACTATGCAGAGGTCTTTCATTTTCTCATTCTAACTCTCTCATCTCCGAGTCCCTGCGAGGTTGGGATAAATATCCCCATTTTACACAAAGGGGACTAGATCTCACTGAGCTGAAGTGTATTGCTTGTGGCCACACAGTCCTTGCCTGGCAGAGCTGGGCCTAGAGATCAGCCTGCTTGATACCAAGTTCTTCCCTCTTTCTCAACTCATTTAAATCTTGGCTCCAGAGAGGGCAGGGCTGAAGCAAGTTCTACCTTTTCAGCTGCTGGTGTTCACTAGGGACCCTTGTTTGTCTCCAGCTCCTATACATCCAAGTCAACAAGATGAAGGAAATTGTCTGGGCCCACACAGCCCTTGCTTGGCAAAGTGAGATCTGGACACCGGCCCATCTGATCCAAGTCCCAGGCAGCCTCTGGGCACCATACACTAGGTGGGATGGCTCTCCATACACAGGATCAGCCGGCCCCGAGGTGGGATGGCTCTCAGCCCTGCACCCCTTTCAGTCCCAATGTAATGAGCTTCTGGGATTAAGCTTCTCCCCCCCATCCCCCTCCAACTTTAGGATTGCTTTCATTTGACGATCCTTCCAGTGCACCAGTTCAGAACAGAAGTGCATGACGCTGCTGATCGACCAATTTCATAAAAGGAATCCAGTTTCCCTCGCACTCATGAAAAGCTGTTAGCCCCTGGCCAGCTTCCAGAGCCTGCAGGCCAGCAATGCAGCCCAGACATCGGGAGAGGGGTGCCAAAACCCTTGGGCACACAGAGTCGTCAGCTGGGCTGTGAGATTTAAATCAAGAGGGGTCCTTGCCAGCAACACCACCAAGCAACATCCTGTCCTCAGAGAAAAGGTTTCCTGCTGAGATGCCCTAAAACCACAGCTGAGGGCCCTAACACAGCCGTGTAGGGGGGGTGGAGATGTGGTCCCAGACCGTCGATACTCGACCCCAGTGAGGACAGCCTAACGGAGAAAGCAGTGGAGGGTCAGGCGGGCAGCGGGTCCTTTATCGGCATGCGTCCTAGAGGAGGAGGCCCATCGTCCTCTGCAAACTGCAGTTTCCTCATCTGTAAAATGCGAGCAGAACCCCTCCCTACAGGGCTGCTGGCTGTGAGAGTGTCTGGGAATCTATAAAACATCAACCAAGACTGGACAAACAATTTATCTTCTTTAAACCAAGGCTTTAGGGTATTTCAAACCTCCAAAGTTACAAGCAGTTCCCATGTGACAACAAGACGTTCTAGATGCACAGAAGGAGCAAGGGGAAACCTGCACTGGGAGTCGGGATCCCGAGATTCAGTCCCGACTTTTCTGTGAACAATCTTTCATGACTTCAGAGGTGCTTGGAAACCCAGAACTCTGTCCCTTCCCCTCTCTGGCCCTTGGTTTTCACTTCTATACAAGGGGGAGGTTGGGGGAGGTGTCCCTAACGGCCCAAGCAGATCTCTCCAAATCGCTGCCGAGTCTGGTGTCAATGGGGCCACAGGACTGCACGTCCCCACCCTCCCCATCAACCTGTCTGACACTCATTTTAGAGTATTGGTCACTGCTGTAAAGAAGACCGTCTTCCCGCCAAAGCCGCTGCGGGGTTCGGCAATGAGTCACAGCCACTGCAGGTCCCGTCTGCTTTATGCCTCTCCCTAGGGACTGAGAAAGAGAGGTGGGAAGACGAGGCCCAGCCTTGCCTGCGAAAAGCCTGCCTTGTTTGGACAGCCACAGACCGTGGGGCCAAACACTTCTCCTTCTCAAGCACCTCCTAAACATCCCTCTCTGTGCATGAACTTTACAGTTTACAAAGCTCTCTCAAATCCGTGACTGATTTTGGCAAGAACTGCAGGGAAGGCATGGGAAGGGCCACTGTCCCCATTTTACAGGGGAGGAAACCACAGCTCAGAGAAGTGATGTGACTTCTCCAAGGGCGAACAGCCAATGCATGGAGTGGGCTCTCCTTCCCACGGGAGAGGTGGGGCAGAGCCTCGGAGATAAGTGTGGACCTGCAGCGGGAAGAGGTGTGGTGACTCCCCACCCACCTGCCTGGACACACGCCCCGCCTGCTGCACAAGGGGTGAGTCCTCTGAGACTCCTCCCACTGAGGTCCGCCTGGACACCCGACTCCCACACTGTCTCCCCATGCGGCTCACAGTATTTTCTCTTGGGTTGCTGAGCACATATGGAATGGCCTGCCTTGCTGGGATGCTCCGAGTAGCCAGAACACACGTGGGAGAAAAAAGGAAAGTAGGAGCTCCAGGGAGAATGGGGGAAAAAGGCAAGAGATCATTTTGCACTCATCCAAGTAGGGAAAACTTTTTAAACATTGCTAATATCCACTGTTAGTAAAGAAGTGTGGAAATGAGGATTTTCAAACACTGTTGGTGGGACTAGGACTCAGAACAGCCTAGGACTCAGTTTGTTGCAATATTTTAAATGACCCAATAATTTCACTTCTAGAAATCTACTGAGAAGATGCACACCGAGGCAGGAAGGTGCTACGGTATCAAAAAGCTGTACACTTTCAGGAAATTACCACCTATCCATCTGACAGAATACCATGACCCACTAATATGAATGTGGTCTATCAAGATCTCTAAGATCCATAGTTAAGTGAGAAAACCAACATATATAGTATGAAGTCATTTGGGTTTAAACGAATATGCAGAAAAAGTTCTGGGCAGATGAACAGTAAACTGAAATCAGGGGTTCACTTGGGCGAGAAAGCGGGTTTTAGGGGGATCGAGCAAAACAATGCTTTTATTTTTTTACTATCTATATTCAACTTTTTTTCTTTTTTGGCAAAAACAAAACAAAACCCTGAAACAGCACGTATGATGTATGCGTGTAAACCATTAAAATAAACCACCAAATAAAACCCCAAACAAACCCACCAATCCAGGGTGAGACTTCGTTCCAAGCCAGCCCCTCCCCAAACTCCCCTCACAGTAGAGACGCTTTTGGTGGCACATCGCGATTTTAGGTGGTCACTCAGCATCTGTAACGAGGACAGCAAACCTACAGGGGCAGTCAGGGAATGAGCCACAGGATTTAGCCGAGAGGCATGACAGAGGGAAGGTTTCGCTCCTGAGCTATCTGGGATGGATGTGTTCACCTGTCCTGTGCCCAAATTCCTCAGCCACCAGCTCTATCTTGTCCGTGGTGTTTCAGCTCTGAGCCTGCTCCTAAAAACGTGCTTAAAGGTCCTGCAACGTTACCCGTCCCGATGAAGCCATACTGCCCCCTGGCAGGAGACAACAGCTGACAGGCAGGTGTGGACGCGCCCTCTCGGCACACATACCTCAGAGAACCTCTGCACGTCTTGGGTCAGCGTGCCCACTCGCTTCCACTGGTAATGCTTGAGCAACTTCAGGATGGCTGGATTCACCGCATTATCTGATGGGACAGTCCGAAAGAAATAAGGGTATTTTTTCTTATCGGCTAGGACGGGCGTGGTCGCAGCAAAGGAAAGCTGGAAAACACAAAAGAGACATCACCTTTATTGGTGTGCTTCACAGCTGTGCGCCCAGAACCTTTGGAACAGAGGCCCTAAGCCTGACATGGGGTGCAAACACATGGGGCAAGACATTTTTTTAAAGATTTTATTTTTAGGGGAGCCTGGGTGGCTCAGTCATTAAGCGTCTGCCTTCGGCTCAGGTCATGATCTCAGGGTCCTGGGATCGAGCCCTGCATTGGGCTCCCTGCTTGGCAGGAAGCCTGCTTCTCCCTCTCTCAATCCCCCTGCTTGTGTTCTCTCTCTCGCTGTCTCTCTCTCTCTGCCAGAGAGAGAGCACAAGCAGGGGGAGCAGCAGGCAGAGGGAGAAGCAGGCTCCCAACTGAGCAAGGAGCCCGATGTGGGGCTCAATCCCAGGACCCTGGGATCATGACCTGAGCCGAAGGCAGTTGCTTAACCAACTGAGCCACCCAGGTGCCCCGGGCAAGACATTTTTTAAGCCCTTTTGTTGTGAAAGTGATACATTATAATTGAAGAGGTTTTAAAAAATGCAAAATAAGGAGAAAGAAGGAAAAACGTGGACCAGTAATTTACTCCTCGCCAATGAACCACCACCATTAATGTAGTTTATTTCCTTCTGGTCCTTTTTCCATGCACAGTAATTTTTTTAAAAAGAGATTCTTGAGATCATTCTATGTACACAATTAAACCCCTCCCTTAATATTATCCCACAAGCCTTGAAACCATCTTGTTAAAAAGAAACTCCTTGCAAACATTTTAATAGCTGCATAATACTCCAGCACATGAACATACCATAATTTACTGAATCATCTCTAATTTGGGGGCATTTAGACTGTTTGCAATTTGTCATTATTGTCATGTTATTCTACAAGCATCTTTGTGCAGAGCATCTTTTTTCCACATTTTAGGCTATTTCTGTAGGATAGAGCTCATGAGATAAAATTTCCCACACAAAGGAGATGAGCTTTTAAAGATTTAATACTTATTTCCCCCCAAAATTATGTCAATTTACACCCCCACTAGCCAGGTATAATTAGAGGGCCAATTTCACTAGTTACCAACAGAGAGAAATAAAACATTTTTCTATATAATCTTATAATGGTTTACCACTAAAAAAATGAATCATATTGCATTCATGGGTTATGCATAATGTTGAGCTTATTTCCATGGGATCGTTAACTAGTAGTATGTTCTATTTTAGGGGTTGCTTTGTCATGTCCTTTGTTTATTTTTGAGTGGTATTCTAATGCTTTTCTTACTGAGCCTAATGAAGACTTTATAAGTACAGCATCCAAAGTCAGACTATTGCAGTTACTGCAAATATTCCAGTTTGTTTGCTTTTACATTGTGTGTGTGTGTGTGTGTGTTTTAATTTACACTCAGTAGTCAAATCTGTCTATTTTCCCCTTCATTATTTCTTTTCTTTCTTTTAAGTGCCAGTAAGTTGCTAAATTGGGTTTTAATTATCTGTCCTCCAAGGCCCAGCTTAAATGTCACCTCCTCTGTAGCATTTCCTCTGATCTCTGCTCTCCCTGTCCCCCGGCCTCACCCACAGAAGGTGCTTTATCACAATTTTTGATCTTTGCTGTGTGCTGGTGAAAACATGATATCTTATTGCACTTCTAATTTGCATTTACCTTACTATAAGCAAGGTTGAGTACAACTTCCTATGCTCAAGAGCAATTTGCAGTTTGTTTTGGAAACCGTTCACATCCTTTACCTGTTTTCCAATATGACTCTTAGTCTTTTTCTTATCAGTTGGTAGAAGTGATCTTTTATATTAACGAAACTAGACCTTTGCAATAGAAGTTGCTAATTTCCCCCCAGTTTGTAGTTTTTCTTTTCATTTTTCTTATAGTGTCTTCTGCCATAGAGACCTTTTTTTTTTTTAATGTGGTTGAATTTATCAATTTTTTCCCTTTTATGTCCTTGGGTTTTGTGTCGTATTTAGAAAGGCCTTTCCCCCTCTGAGACTATTAAATAATTCCTGCATGGTTTCTTTCAGTCGGTCATCCCCCCTCCCTCCTTCCCTCTGTTCCTCTCTTCCTTCCTCCCAACCTTCCTCCCTCCTTCTTTTTCTTTCCTTCTTTTGTTTCACGTAAACCCTTGGTCCAGAGAGGGTACAGTGGAAGCAAGCTCACTCTGTCGCCACTGGCTTTCTCCGGGAGCCCATGTGGTCCCAGCAGCAGCTCTAGACCTAATACATCCCAGAGCCCAATTCCAGCATCCAGAGAACGAATATCCAGGTGCCCTCAGGCTCCAGCTGAAGATACTTTTGACTGCCTCTCTTGTCACCTGAGGAAGTGCTCCTTCTTTTCCTCCCTAAGACTTCCACAGAGTGAGGCAACAGAGATCTTGTCCCTCTTCCTGGTCTGGCTCAGAGGGTAGACAACCACTACGTAGGATCCCTGCATCTCTTGTGTCCAATCAGCAACCTCACCTCATCCCATCTGTTGGAAATGAACACAAAATATCCCATCAGTGTCCCTTGAAGCTAGAGAGTACCTGTAGGGACCAGCTTCTAAGATCCTCATAGAGAGAGGGACATCATCCCAAGCCTGCTAAAGGTCAAGGGTAGGATGACTGTTTAGAAAAATTCTGAGTAGAAGAAGGACCAATGGGAAGAAGAACACACAGAGAGGCAAATCTCTGCTGGACACACTGAAGAACGCTGGCATTCAGAGTTGGCCAGCAACACAAGTAGTGAGATCCCTGCGTCTGGAGGTATGCAAAAGGACGCTGGACCATGACCTAGTGAGAATACAGAGGAGCTCCAAGGTGTCTGTAAGCTCCTCAAAAATTACATGAAGAAGTTGTGTGAAGGTATGTGCATATAGGCACGCCCATTTTTCTGAAAAGAGGATCCACAGTTTCCATCAGGTTCATCAAGAGGGTCCTATAACCGGAACAAGGTCAGCACCCCTGCCTGCAAGTGATATTGGGGTCCCAGAATGAGGACAAGAAATAGATGCTCTCTACAGTCCCCTTGAATATAGTGTCTGTGACTCTTCTCTCAAAATTAAAATAAGACTTCAAGCCTCCTATGGACTCCAGTGTTAAGAGGGAGCTATTAGAAAAACCAGGGAGTAACTCTTTCAGGACCTGGGATGGTATGTGCCATCACATCCCCCCAAATGCTTATCTAACACAGTTTGGGAAATATTGGTTTTCTGATGTGATTTCTGAATCACACTCTGGTTGATACTTTATCACTATTGTCCCATCAGCTCCAGGTCCACAATTAATTGTTGCTTGAGCAACCTCATATGTTTGCCCTGTAGGTAATTACAGTGGTTACTGTTCAGTGAATAAATGGCCCATTGTGTTTACAATGGGTTTGGAGTACAATCTATGCCCCCGGTCTAAATCATGTTGGGTGCAAAATATGAACTGGCACCAGCATTTTCTGCCCCATTTGAGATAATGCTCACTCTGATTAGATTGCTCTGCATTACCATGCCTCTGGCTTTAGCCTCCTAAAACTTTCTTCTTTGGGCAAAGGCTGCAGGTGCCTAGGAGGAACCTGAGAAGTCATCTAGCTCTGGGGTTGTCTACCCTGGCTGCACGGTGGAATCACTTGGGGAGATGCAAAAAAAAAAAATACAATGCCTTGGGGGCGCCTGGGTGGCTCAGTCCGTTAAGCGTCTGCCTCCGGCTCGGGTCAGGATCCCAGGGTCCTGGGATCAAGCCCCGCATCGGGCTCCCTGCTCAGCGGAAGGCCTGCTTCTCCCTCTCCCACTCCCCCTGCTTGTGTTCCCTCTCTCGCTGTGTCTCTCTCTGTCAAATAAATGAATAAAATCTTTGAAAAAAAAATATGATGCCTTGGTCCCACCAACTGAATCAACCAAATCAAAATCTCTGCGTCTAGAGCCTAGGTCTCAGTATTATTAAATAACTTCACAGGTGATTATGATACCCAGGGAGGGTTGAGAACCACAAATATAGCTCAACATCCCTAGTTCTGAATAAGCAGGCTAAAACCTAGAAATGGGAGACATCGAGATATTTGCCCTAGCCAACAAGAGTTAGAAGCAGGACTCCAATCTGGGTCTACAGGACTCCAACACCTGTGTTCTTTCCCCCCTTGAAGGCTGCCCACCTGCATCCTATGTGCTTGCTAGGTCTTCCTCCCTGGCCCAGTCACTCAGCATCTGGAAACCCCAGGCCTGCTGCTTCACGGCCCTAACTGCAATGCCCAACTTTCTGGGCTCTCCTTCCTGCTTTCACACAACCAAGTTCATTTCCAAACACACTATGATTCAGGCTCTGAGTTATTGAGGCTCTGAGTTAATCCATAACCAAGGATTTATTTCAGAGAGTACTTTTAAATTTATTTTATATTTTGTTATCATTTCTGGTTTTATTGCATTGTTTTAAGAATTTGGCATGCATAGGGTCTGCTTTTGGAATTTATTGAGATTTTCTTTGTGGCCTATTCTACAGTCAATTTTTGTGAAAGTTCCATGGTGGCTGGAAAAGAGAAGGTAGTTTCAGGTTGTAAGCTATAAAAGTCTTTATCAGATTTCTTATGTATAACAGATATAATCAACCAAAGTAACTTAGTATCACATGCTCTGTATTTCTGTTTACTTGATCTGTCAAAGACTGGAAGGCTTGTTAAATTTTACTCTATCATCTCTGACAATTTCTCCATCTATTTCAACAGTTTTTGTTTTATCTGCTTTGATGTTATTTTGAGCATAAATGTTCATTACAATTATATCTTTATTTTTTAGCAGTGTATACCCTTGCCTGATGCCAACAGCAGGCACTTAATAATCATTACATGAAGTGAGAATTAAAATATTTATCAAGGTAAAATAAAACCCTCTGTCATTTTATTACTTTTTTGGTCATTTTATTACTTTTTGGTTTATATTATATCATGCTTGATATTAATATTGAAACCTTTACTTTATTTCTGCTTGTATTTGCCTGTCATAGATCTGATCCTCCTTTTATTTGCATTCTATTAAGACTGTTTTAAAGTATATTTCTTGAAAAGAGCACATGGATTTTAAAATATGTAAGCTTATTGCTGTAATAAGTACTTGATCTTGCACTTAATCTTGTTGGCAATCTTACTCTTTTTTTTTTTTAAGAGAGGGAGAGAGGGAGAGAGGGGAGGCAGTAGGGAGCGGAAGAGGGAGAGAGAGAGAGAGAGAGAGAGAGAAAATCTTAAGCAGGATCCATGCCCAGCACGTAGCTCGACACGGGGCTCCATCTCACAACCCTGAGATCATGACCTGAGTAGAAATCAAGAGTCAGACTCTTAACTGACTAAGGCACCCAGGCACCCCAGCAGTCTTTCTCTCTTTGGATGCTTCCTATTTATTTCCTCTTGTTCTATTTAGTACTCAGACTATATGTCTACTCTTCTCCATTCTGGATATACCAATCTTGCTTCTTGTCTCAAACTGCTGGAGTATCTTTTAATATTCTGAAGAAGGGCAAGTGGTTGAAATCTTATTGAGGAAGACCCTCTGTTGCCTCAACAATGGTAGAATTTAGCTGGGTCTAAAATTCTTGGGCTACACTTCTCCCCTTTGAAACTACAAAGTGATGCAGAGGAGAAATATGGGGCTAGTTTGACTCTTGTTCATTTGTAGGTATCTGGTGTCCTCTGCCTGGATCCCCGAAGAAGGTTTTTTTCTTTATTCTTAGATTTCAAAAAATTTGCCAAGATAGATCTTGGTGTGGCAGTCTTGATTTTATCTGAGACCCTGGGAGTCCTTCAATCTATACATACAAGTTTTCAACTCAGAAAAAAATACATATGTATATACAAGATAAATGTAGTATTATATGTAATAGTATATTGATTATATTATATTCGTATATATTCTTGTCTTTCCTCCATGAAAGCCTCATTATTTAGATGTTGTCTCTTCATTCTTCTATTCCATATTGCTCTTATTTCTTTCCATGATTTTATCTCTTGGTCCTTGTCCTCTACATCCCACAAGAGCATCTCATTTTATTCCATATCTTTTATTATGGGGTATGTGCATATTTAGTTTCACTAATTTCTGGTCAAGTGGCTGGGTTATCCACAGTCCCGGCAGCAGGGCACAAGGGTTCTTGTTTCCTCATATCCTGGCCAATAATTGGTATTATCTGCTTTCCTACTTCTTGGTAACCCTTCTGGGATATGGTGGCACTTCATTATTATTTGACTTTGCAGCCCTTTGACTGTAATGTGGTTGACTAGCTGTACATAAGCAATTTAGCCTTTCAGGTTCTTTGTTCTATGAGTTTGTTGATCTGCTTTTCAACAGCCTCACTTTTAAGTTTTACTGTCTCTAACATATTTTTATTATGTTATTGAGATTTTCCATTTCCTAAAAGTTGTTTAGGATCACACTCCTTTTTTACCCTGTTGTCTTATCTCAGGCTAGTTCGTGGAGACCCTGTTTTTTCTGCATATGATTGAGGATGCTAAATGTTTTTCTGAAGTTTTCTTCTTTATTCTGCAATAGATCATTTTCAGAGGCAGACTCTTCCTCTGCTTCTTCTGGGTATGATGCACCTTTGATTATTTTTGCAATACTTTTTCAAAGGCTGAATGTTAGCTGTTTCTAGTGTACTCATTGTCAAAAGCAAGGCAGGTCTTTTCAGACACGGCTTATCAAATAACACAATACACGGATTGCCCGTGGCCCCGTTTTCTTTTTACATTATAACTGAATATTTTTCCCAGAAAAATGGGAAATAAGTATTTGAGCACAGTCTTTAGCACCCAGGAGACTCTCTTTTTGCTGTTCTACACTAATGAGTGACATCTTTGCCCTCAGTGCCTAATTTTCTGATGCTCTGAATCAACACAGTACATTACATTTCCATCATGCACTGCTGCCAGGGATTTTCTTTCTTGCCCATAAAATTTTACTTGAGAGGTTTCTGCTTCCCAGGATGCAATGCACTCCCAGTGTCCTCCTGTCGTCTTCCTATTCAGCTTTTCCTAGGAATTTATAGGTCTGTTTGAATTTACAAAGAGAGATGAAAATGAGAAGAGAAGAGAAGAAAGCATCTTGGTTGCTTCAAAGGTCAGCAACTGTGAGTAGAGGTGTAGCTGTCCAATATCTGGTTGGTAAAGCCCTGGGTCTCTAACTCAGATTGTGGGAGAGAGAGGGAAAAGTCTATTATTTTTCAGAACAATTACTGTCTTATGAGACTACTGTTCAGAGTGCCAGGAGGCAAAGTTTCGTAGGATCTTATCAATCTAGCTCCATCTATTTTAAATCACTGAAGCCGCTGAACATCTAGAATATCAGCTGGTCTCAGGGCCCCTCGGTTCTTTGGGGTAGGAATCACCATCCATTTTACAGCTGAAGAAACCATGGAAAAGAAAGGCGATGCGGTTGTGCGAGGTCAGTACAGGAACGACGGAACTGGCCTTTTAACTTCATATCTCGTTCTCTTTCTTCAACCAGCTCTGAACGGCCAGTCCCAGCAGAGATGGGGCAATGATCCGGGACTTGCTCCTTCTTCTGAGACCTCGTAGCACAGGGGCGAGGCAGCTGATTCCAAGTCTTCCAGAATCTCTCACACATAGCAAGTTTCCATGGTGGGCATGGCTGGTCCTGCAAGATTCTGGGGGACTCACCTTAACCAGCAGAGTGAGATGGGGAGAGAGCTGTTAGCATCTCTCTCCGGGAGGGGAGCTCCAGCCTGGCACGAAATATTTTGTGGGTCTGCTTATGGAACCACAAGTCACTTTAATTTTTTTTTTTTTTTAAGCATAGAGAGGTTAAGCTCCTTTTTTTTTTTTTAATTTTTTTTTGAAGATTTTATTTATTTATTTGACAGAGAGAGACAGCAAGAGAGGGAACACAAGCAGGGAGAGTGGAAGAGGGAGAAGCAGGCTTCCGGCTGAGCAGGGAGCCCGACGCGGGGATCGATCCCAGGACTCTGGGATCATGACCTGAACCGAAGGCAGACGCTAAACGACTGAGCCACCCAGGCGCCCCAAGTCACTTTAATATTAAACTGAGGCCACTACAAGGCCACTTTAGGGAGTTGGGGAACCCGGGCTTAATTAACCCTGTCTCTATGACTGTGAGAACAAGGACATCATTTCTTCTAGGTGTCCGTCACCTCTGAATATGATGGATGAAGGATTTCAAAGGTTCCTTGCAACCACACAATTCTGCTTTTCTCTCCAACAATTGAGGAAAATGATGAAGTCTGTTAGCTTTGTGGGGGTATGTGTTTCATTTGCTCTGATTTATTCAGATAATTGCCTTTGTATCTCACTTCTCTTTGCAGATGTAAGCCCAGATGAAAAATGTAAATACACCTCCCAACTTCGGGATCTTTATTAAATTCCAAGCCACTGATGAATTCTTGCCTAAATGGAATTCATTCTTTCCCTGGTTTCGGGCCTCTGAGTTTAACTTTTCTGCGGAGCAACGACATTTTTCGGGTGGAGAGTACGACCAAGAGCGGCCCTCGTTGCTAAATCCTAGGTGCGAGACTCAGGCCAGAAGCAAGGGGGGCAGAATATGATGGAGCCTTGCTCTTTTCTCTGCTCGGTTTAATCTTGTTCCATGGGTTTGCTGACTGTTTCTGTAATTAAATGAGGGAAGTATTTGTCATCTTGGGTCCCTTTCAGCTGAGATGAATGGAATGCAACTTTCTCAGGAAGCTTCTGACAAAACCCTGTTTGTGGCCAGTGCCAGGATGTATACAAAGGCGCTGGGCTGGGTGCATTGGGAACTCGGGCCCGCTCCAGGTCTGCGCCAGGTCGCTGCAGCACCCGAGCCCTGGCGAAAAACTGTTTGGACACAGAGTGCCTCTCCATAGATGCCCGTGAGATTACTGTGATGTGGAGTGGCTGCAAAGCATTTCCCGAGTTAACAAGGGGAAAGGAACGCCTGGCGTTGGGGTGAGTTCCTGAAGCCCCATTCCCACAAAAGGCCTGCTGGGGCGTCACGCAGAGACTTGCTCTAAGGTTGGACGCCTTTTTAGTCCAGGGTCCCGGGCCAGAACCACTTGGGGAATAATGGCTTCTCCTTCCTGTTAATGAGCGTTAGTTTCTAATCACTGAGAAGTGCACAGCAGCTCGGCTTTCACCACCCACCTCCGTGCCATAGTCTTCTGGGGAGCTCGGAACCGTGTGTGAGGGAGGCAGAGGAGGCATCATTGTCTTTGTTCTTCCTGGACTAACTGAGGCTCAGGGAGGTATAGTGACCTGCCTGAGACCATGCAGCTGGTAAGGGGCAGACCTGGGATTTGAGCTCAGATAATCTGACTCCTTATTGCATGATGAGCACCTGCCATGGGGCAAACGCTGCATTAAGGGCTCAGCATTCACTTTTTCATTTAATGAGCAAAACAACACTACGAGGTAGACACTATTATGATCTGCACTTTTCATATGAAGAGACTGAGGCTCAGAGAGGTTGAGTCACTTGCACTTGGTCACACAGCAAGCAACAGGCAGAGCAGGGAGACTGCATGAGCCTTTGCTCATTCCACAGACTGCTATACTTCCTCTCTGTAATTAACAGCTTCTAAAACACATTTACTTCTTTAGTCTAACTTTGATCTTCACAAAAACCCACCATGTTGGTAAAGTAGACATTATGACTCTCATTCTATAAATAAGAAAACTGAAACTCAGAGAGGTTAAGTGACTTGCTCAAAGCTGTGCTTTAGCAAATAGCAAGGCTAGGGCTTGAACTTGGGACTTTCGTTTTTGGCATGCAGTTCTCTCTCCAATATTCAAAGCTGTTTCTTAGGGAGGCACCCAGTAGAAGATGAGAAAGCAACTAGGGCAATTTAAAAGAAAGGAGAGAAAAAAGAAAAATCTGCTTAAAAGAAACAACAATAATACTGAATCACTGGCTTATTATGCTTTTGATTCCCTAGGGTGGTCCAATTCAATTATATGAAATAAAACTCATATGTGTATATATATATTTTTTTATTTAAGAGAAAATTCTTCATATTTTTCTTTTTAAACTTTTATCATGATATATAAGCTACGTCTAACTGTGTAAGTGTATGAAATACATATGTTCAGTTTAAGGAGTAATAACAAAACCAATATCCAACTGCCCATCACCCAGGTTAAGAAATAGCTTTTATTTATTTGCAAATATTAAATTGTAAAGTAATTTACTTTTTTGCTCTTTTATATATAACCTTGTGTGATTTTTACGTCTTCCTTCCCTGCCCCAGCATTTCTCTCATTATTTTACATAAAGAAGTTTGGAAAACAAATATTACTTCCTCGAATCCTTTCTTTCCTTTTTATTTAAGTCAGAAATGGGAGTAAAACAGAGAAACACCCAAACCAAGACAGTGCTGAGAAAGCAGTATGGTCCATAAGGTAGGGATTCAGGGCCTCAGTGCAGATGGGCTGGGTCTGAACGCCCACTCCACTGCTCACTATGCAACTCAGGAACCCTCCTCCACTGTTTGGGGTCTGTCCCCTTCTCTGTAATGCAGGGTGACATACCCCACCCCACTCCCGTCTCCGGATCCGAGGAGAATGATGGCTAATGTCAGATCACGACTTCTAGACTCAGATGTTATGGGGATAAGAGGGTGTTTCTTACCCTTATGAAAGGCCTCTTAACTCACAGAGCTTTTCCCCTCGGTAATACCTCAACCCCAAGGAGGGCGGAGTGGAGAGGAGTTACACCCATTTCACAGATGAGATGCTTCGGTGAATGAATGGGTTTGCTCGCTGCGGCGTGGCTGCCACCAGGCAGAGACATAATTCTAAATCAATCGCCTTCTAAATCCTAATCGAGTGAATTTAAAATGGCTTGTTAATTAAAAAAAAATAATAATGATTATATTGCTTGTCTAATTGTGTACAATTAGGATGTATGTCTTTAATTTTCTCTTAAACTTCCTGTAAAATGTTCCATTTTCCCCTCACAGCCGTACAGGTGACAAATGTAGGAAATTAGCAAATTACATTAGAATCCTCTTTGGCTTCCTCAGCTCCTTTGCACTTTGCTTTCAGCTGATGTCTTTATGGGTAAGAAGTGCTCTTGTGTGATCGCAGCTGTGAAGCCAACAGCCTTTTAATTACCACCCTGCAAAAATCATGTCTCCTCATGTCAGTTTAGCACCTCTAATTAGTGGATAGGTTGCAATCACATCTATAGTGGGAGAGAGGTGTGCTGGGGCCCACCTCGATGCTTGCAGTGAAAGAGGATGTAACCTTTCTATCTGTTGGATCCTCCCATTTCTTCAGAGCCAGCTCCTACTCATCCATCCAGGCCTGCTCATGGCCACCTCCTCCAGGGAGCCTTCCCTGCTGTCCCTCAGTTCTCTTAGCAGCTTTCACAGAAGAAGCATTCAAATATTTGTTGATAAATGAATGTATGAATGAATGCAAAGGGAGCAAACTTAGTGTGTGGGGTCCCAGAGAGAAAACTAGGATCCATATATGACTGTCTCAGGGAGCCTGATGTGGATCAATATACGGAAGAAATATTTAATAGTGAGATATTCAAGAAGGAATCGAAATCTTGCAAAGTACTGAGTTCTCCATCACTGGAGGTATTCAAGGAGATGCTCAAGAATCATCTATCTAACAGGGTTATGGAGGGGATTCCCAAACCAGCAGGGGGTTTGCACGAGTTGGTGTCTGCTGATGGCAAACCCAGTGATTTTAGTTCAGCCCCAGATTAATATTTTATATCTTAATAGGTATGCTTTCTCTTTTTTTACTTTTACACTGTCTTCTTAAAAATGATACTGATTTTTCATTCATGGTATTTAAATAAAAGGATGAGTGCATTAAAAGGAAAATCCTAAATCAGTTAACAATACAAGTGGTAGACCCAAGGGTCTTTGAGGTCTGGGAAACACGGGATTGCAGGTTCCTTAAGGAGTCCTACAAGAATATACAGTCCTCAGAAATAAAAATCTCCTACTCAAATCTCCATCACTTTCCATTAAATTAAGTCATAATATGAATCTAAACAATACAGAATGAGCTAGGCTCTTATCTGGGCACTGGAGAGGAAGCAGTATCAGAAGTGCTACAAAGGGGGTAGACAGACCTCTCCAATGAACTAAATGAATTACATTCAAAAAAGATACATAACTGTACAAGTAGAAATGGCCTAAGAGGGTTGCCATAGTTAGCAATACTGGGGACATATTGTGCTAAAAGATTATTCTTTATTTGCCTGAAATTTAACTTTAACTGGGCACCTGGATCCTATCTGGTAATCCTAAGTCACCATCCACGCCAGAGACGGTAAATAGGCTCGAGCCTATGTGACGTCACGAGCAGGTTGACTGTGGCGGCCAGAGACGTGGCTTAAGTCAGTGAAGAGCGTGAGGGGATCAGTTAGTCATGCCTGCCATTAGCACAGGACGGGGAGGTGAGGGCACCAACGTCATTCATTTATCTGCCATCCTGAACTGGTCCAACTCCTGGTTTTACACACGGGGGACCAGAGCAGACAAGGGACTTGCCCAGGCTCACAGCCCGAGTCCACAGCTGGGCTGGGCTAACCTCAATTTGTTGCTCCATGCTGCCTGCTCAGAATCAAATCAGAATGCCACCAACACCAGGATTATGTAATCTCAGACTCTCCTCAGCAAACATGACCACCCACATCACCGGCCAGAACGCACACAGCTCAAGCCTCCACCCGATCTGATTTATCATCATGACTACATTTGAATGCCCTAGAATAACACAAAAGATGTGAACAAAATCCATTTACACTAAGACAGTTCTGTGAAAGGCGATGTCGTTATGACAGAAAGCACTCAGGGGTCTGAACCCCTGCGCTCTCTATGTATTATCTCAGGGGCTCATGGTAATGCAATTTCACATTTGACTCTTGGTAGAACCTACAAACAAGTACGCTTTATTCTAAAACAGATATTTCATGTACTGCTTACTGCATTGGATGGAACTGAGCTGAATGCGGGGTTTCTTCTCCACCTTTCTCCCAGCCCCCTCCTCTTTCGGGGCCTGGGGTTCCTTGCTTAACTGTTAAACTAAAGGAGATACCACTGGGTGGCTTTTTATTTCAGCTCTACCCTTTCATGACTTTGCAATTCTGTGTTTGATTTACAGACCAAGGAGAAATTCATTCTTTCGGTGAGGGAATGAACACTGCTGCACTTAGAGACTTTGTGAGAGGGGCCTGAAACCAGCCTCTTTCAAGACACTCAGTCTAATTGTTTTATGTCTCCATTTGGATATCAGCCTTTTTCTTTCTGCTCTTCTTTTTTTTTTTTTTTTAAAGATTTTATTTATTTATTTGAGACAGAATGAGAGAGAGAGAGAGCTCATGAGAGGGGGGAGGGTCAGAGGGAGAAGCAGGTTCCCCGCCGAGCAGGGAGCCCGATGCGGGACTCGATCCCGGGACTCCAGGATCATGACCTGAGCCGAAGGCAGTCGCTTAACCGACTGAGCCACCCAGGCGCCCCTCTGCTCTTCTTAATCAAGTTCTTTGATTAGTTTTCTCACTCATTCAGGAAATACTTATTTTGTAGAAAAATTACAGATGCATTCCCTTGACCCACAAATCCCCCTTCCAGGAATTCATCCCCAATTCACACAGGCACGCATATGACAACGTGGCCCAGGTTATTCCAACAGACCGGAAACAACACAAATGTCCATTGATAGAGGACTGGCTGTCCAAACTATAGTCCATCCACATCAAGAAGTGCTATGTAGCTGTAAAAAAAAATAAGAAATGTCTTTACAGACTGACAAAACAGACAGCTCTGGGAAAATTAAGGGAAAAAAAGCAAGGTGCAGGACAGCATATGCGGTATGCTCCCTTTTGCGTAAGAAAGAGGAAGAGGACTAAAAACACACATTTATGTATATTTGGAATGAGAAACACTGGAGCGATAAATGAAAAATGGCTATCTACAGTAAGGGCATGGAACAGAACAGAGGGAAGCTGTATGGGGTCCAGAAATTCTCTACTTATTGCATACTTTTTACTGTGGAATCATCTAAAAGTTGTAGAGGTTTTAAAAATAAAATTAATAAAATTAACTAAAAGAAAGAAACCAATCCCTAAGAACTGAAAACAAAGGCACTTACAAGTATATCAATCACACAGAGAAAAATCTGTGAAGAGACTTCTGGATACATCTTCGCTGTCCGACTAGGAGACATCTAGTGTCCTTCTACACCCCCACCCCACCCACACATACACACTCACAGCTTTTGACTGTGAAACTATTCAAACCTACAAAAAGGTTGAAAGAACAGTACAGTGAACACCATATACCCCTCACCATGTATTTTCCGCATCTGCTTTCCTCTCTCTATAAATACACATATACAGGGCGCCTGGGTGGCTCAGTTGGTTAAGCGACTGCCTTCGGCTCAGGTCATGATCCTGGAGTCCCTGGATCGAGTCCCGCATCGGCCTCCCTGCTCGGCAGGGAGTCTGCTTCTCCCTCTGGCCCTACCCCCTCTCATGTGCTCTCTCTCATTCTCTCTCTCTCAAATAAATAAATAAAAAAAAAAAAAAAAAAAAAAATCTTAAATACACATATACATACACACGTATACACACATACACAGAGATGCACACACACATACGTTTTTGTTTCTGACGCATTTGAAATGATAAACTTTGACACTTCACTTCCATCAGTCCAGAATGCACCCCCTAAGAACATTCCCCCCCTATGGTATTATTACAGTGTCATTATCATGTTTACGAGAATGAAGAGCAATTCAGTACCATCCAATGGTTAGTTCACCCTGACTTCTTCAATTTCCCCAAAATGCCCTTTCGGTTGTTAAAAACCAGGATCTAATCAGCATTCGTGCCTCCCATTTGGCTGCTACATTTTTATAACCTCTTTTCATCTAAGAACAGTCCCTGGCCTTTCTGTTGTTGTACTTGTTGTTTTCCACAACATTAACCTTCCTGAAGAATCCAGGCCAGGTGGCTTGTAAAATGTCCTAGATGGGTGTGATTATCTCCTTGTAGTCATATTCAAATTTAAATGTTTTTGTTTAAAACATTAAGAAGTATATTTTCTAGTTCCGTCCACTGGAAAAAAGAAAAACCTAGAAGCAGTGAACCTCAGGAGCAACGAGCAGAGCTAGCCCCCAGATCTTGGTTCCTAAAAATGATGCCCCAGCAGAAAGAATCAGGAATGCTTGGAGAAATGGCTGGTTCCAAAGCTAAGGCAGATAAAATATTAAGTGACCAGACAAATGGAGGAAAAGGCAAAAGAGGGGAGAAGGGGGCAGGAGGGAAAGAAAGCATCAAAGAAGGGAATGCTCTTCTGTAGAGAAGAATGCCAGCTTCAGTGCCGGGGTAGGGAGTCGGGTCAGAAAATGGCCATCTTGCAGCCCCAGTGTAACATGGCTCAGCCAGGACCATCAACTAATGCTCAAACCATCTGGTAAAAGATTATGGGGAACCAGGACATCAGCCTCGAAGTTTCACCCCACAGATTACTTAAGGGGAGGAGGTATCTTTACAATAAATCTAGCAGATGCCACCTTAGTCAAGGGATCGAATTTAGCATCATTGAGAATGGTTCAAAGGTGGGTCTCCTGACTCAAAGCAGCGGGAAGAACATGGTATATAAAAAAGGTAGCATTCTGGCCAGAACTGTTTAACTGGAATCTAGCTGTGAAGAAATGATCATACAAATCCAGATTTGGGATTTGGGAACATTTTCTAAAACAACTGGCTTAGGCCTTTTAGAAGGTCAATGTCCCAAAAGCCAAAAAAAAAAAAGTAGGAGATTAAAAGTAGTAGATTCAAGGAGACTAAGCACGTGACGGGACTTAGACTGCATGCTACCTGATTGGTCTCTCCCACCCCCAAATAAATGGCAATAAGAACATTCTGGGGACAAGGGGAAATCTGAATATGGACCACATAATAGGTAAGATTATCGTATCACAGTTCATTTTTTAGGTGTGATCATTATATTATGGTGATATAAGAGGATATAATTGTTCTTAGGAGATTCATGCTGACATATTTAGTGGTGAAGTGTCATTACGTCTGCAAACTATTGTCAAGGGCTTCAACAACAAAATGAGTGGCGGGGGAGGCAGAGGAAAGAGAGGGAGAGGAAGACCAACATGGCAAAACATAGACAACTGGTGTCCCTACGCAAAGGGTATGGGATATTCACTGCACTTTCTTTTAATTTTTGCAGGCTTGAACATTTTCCAAAAAATTGGAAGAAAATTTAGAGGAAAGTTAGAAATATTAAGTAGAGCAGCACAACACTGTGTTAAAAAATAGTGTCTGTGACTGACTGGAATACAGCCCATTTAATGTATTTTTTAAAGATCCATGAATTCATAATGCTACTTGCATAAAAAGGAGAGACAGAAAGACAGAACCCCCAAACCAAACAAAAACAAAGATTCCTGGAGGTTCTCCTAGATTCCAGGCCATATGTTGGGCTCTGGGGTTCCAACTGCCAACAAGGGAGATGCGGTCCCACCCCCCCACCCCCCAAGCTGCCCCTGACGGAGGGGACTGATAATTACCAAGTAAGCTCTACACTGAACAGAAAATTGAACCTTCGATGACAAGGCAGGGAGATAGGTGTTACAGATGTGTCCACTGGAGGCCGTGATCTGGCTGGAAAGGCTTCCCAAAGAAGTGGTGATCGACCTGGGAATTCAGGAAAGATTCCTTTTTGCTAGTGGGGGTGCTGGGCTGGACCAGGGCTGGTCCATGTCCCCATGACTCTAGCAACAGGCCTGGAGTTTCAGAAGACACTCAGAATGAACAAGGGTGCCATTCCCAGTACATGCAAAGCCCACATTCCATCTCAGAAGCAACCAGGACAGTGTTATATGGCAGCTCGTGTGGGAACCTGGGGGAAATCCGAGAACACTATGCTTGTGTTGGCATCTGGGCATAATGTCTCAATAATCATCTAACCCAGGACTGTTTGTCTCAGGTTGAGCGCTTCCCACTTTATAAAGCTCAGTCTCTGCATCAGGTAAATAATAAATTATTTAATTTTCTTGGTAAACAGAGCCAAAGCGAAAGTCTTCTGTATAATTCAACACTAAAGTAGGCCAGGTTCTATTAAAAAAAAAAAAAAAAAAAAAAGCAACCCATTCATTATAAAAACCAACCAGAGTAGAACTCTAAGTACTATATGCTTGAAATACTTAGCATAGTTACTGATCTTCACCAACAACCAGTCATCTAGTTTTTGAGTTCAAAGGAACCATTTATTTTTTATACACAAGTTACTGGACAAGGAATAGGTTTAAAAGTGGTGTGTGTGTGTGTGTGTGTGTGTGTGAGAGAGAGAGAGAGAGAGAGAGAGAAAGAAGAGAGAGAGAGAGAGAGAGAGAGAGATGAAGGATTTACAGGGAGAACACAGGTCTGCACTGAGTTCCAGCCAGCCTGGGTGGTCATTTGCTGCCAGGCAGGAGCCTCCTCACCGAGGTAGACTAGAGGGGGATCCCAGGGACACAGAGGGAGCCTATGTGGCCTCCAGAGATCCCACTCCCACAGCCTCAGATCTGTTCACAGCAGGAAGCAGGGCAAGTCTCTTTGATCCTTGCATCTTATTTTCCTTATTCTATTTTTTTAAAAAGATTTTATTTATTTACTTGAGAGAGAGAAAGAGAAAACACAAGCAGGGGTAGGGGCAGAGGGAGAGGGAGAAGCAGACTCTCTGCTGAGCATGGAGCCCGACACGGGGCTCAATCCCAGAACCCCGGGATCCCAGACCCAACCCAGGAGCCCCTAGAGGAGGGAATTACATGCAAGGCACAAGAGGGAAGACAAGAGGTTTAAGGCAGGTGCTGATGACTTTGAGCTCCAAAGTTTCGGGAATAACGACACGGCATCATCAGCTGGCCCAACCCTTTACCTTTATAGTAGGAGGCCCAGAGAGGGCAAGGGATGCGCAGAAGCCACACATCTAGTCCCAGAGAGCTGATCCCAGATCCCAGGACCCCCCCCTCTTCCTGGAAGGTAGACCAGAAGGCCACCTTGGTCCTTGAGGAGGAGGGAGGTAGAGTGCACTGCATGGTACCAGGAACCCTGAGTGTCTCATCTCATCCCATAACCAGCCCAGGGTTTGCCATTCCATTGCCATGTCACAGATGAGGAACCGAGACTGGCAGAGGCTAAGTGACTTGCCCTGGGTCGCCAACTAGTAGGTGCCAGAGCCTGGATGTGAGCCCCAGCCCATGTGACTCCAAGCCCAAGAGATGGTCCTTATTACAAGTTGACCAAGCACATTAGCCCCTCTGGGCCTCTGGGCACAATCTTACGGAATGGGATGAACAAAGGGCAGTCGGTGCCATGCCATGACACAAACCCTGTGCTTTTGTCCCAGAGCTCCTGCCAGCAGCCACCAAGCCCCCCAGGGCCCACCTCACGCAAGCATCAGCACAGTCCTAGGAGGAAAGCGGAACTGTTATGGATGAGAGTGCTCAGGCTCCAGCGACAGGAAGTGGTTCGTGCAAGGCCGCTCAGCTGGGGGATGGCAGGGTCAGGATGGGAAGCCAGGTCCCCTCACCCTAACCCTGTGCCCTTTCCACTGCTCCGTACTGGGAGCCACAGGTCCCCTCTGTGTGCTCCTGGCCACTATGGGGTCAAGGGCCTTGCTGGCTGAAAGGACTCTCAGGCTGGTGTGTCAGATCGAGGCTCAAGCAGGACAAGCTCTGTCCACCCCTCAGTTTGACAAGAGTCTTTGAGGTCTGTGATGCTGACTGCAGGCATGTCCAAAGGTGGCGAAATACTGATTGCACCTGCTTTTGCCCTGACATTCTGCAAGTAGATTCGGGGGCTCACTTGTAGGTATTTCCCTTATGTCCCCTCCAGGGTCTCAATACCTACCCTCAAACCCTTCTACCTCAGCTGACACGCCTGCCTTCAGAGACCCCAGGCACCTTAAATCAGCAAGAATCATCTAGGATCTTGTCAAAATTCAGATTCAAGGTCAGTAGGTCTGGGGTGGGACTTGGGGGTCTGCCCTTCTGACACGCTCCCAGGTGTTGCTGCTGGTCCTTGGACCGTATGGCTTTAGAGCATCTCTAGGCCAGTATTTCCCCAAGTCCCCTGATGATCAGAACTATGCAAGGTGCTTGTTAAAAATCAGCCTCTCAGGCGTCCTCCCTAGGATGTGATCAGTGGACCTGGGAATCTGATTCTTAATTAAGCAAGCCCGTGCCCTGTCCCCACTCCTCCCCCTCCCCCCATGAGTCCTACGCCAGGTACACGTGGGCAACAGTGCGGAGTCCAACCCCCTCATCTGGTGCCCTAATCCCCTCTCAGCATGCCCACCAGGTGCGGCCCAGTGTCCACCCGAGGGTGGCTCGCCCCCCTCCAGCAGGGCCTCCCGCCCGCTGTGCGTCAGAGTCACCAGAAGCTGACGTGCCCGAGGCCCAGGCTCCCAGAAGTAGGACAGAGCCTGGCCAGGCTGACCAACTTGGCCCCGTGTGCATGAGACTCTCCTGCTCCGCGTTTCCTGTCCACATTATCTCCATCCTCTCACCCTCTGAGGTTGCTGTCACACCGTTTGACACGTCTGTCCTCCTGCAGGGAGTTACTTGCCCGGTTCCCTCTCTGGGTCTTCCCAGTCTCAACTTGTAATTCCCGACTCAATTCCATGTAATCTGCGGTTGGGCTGCTTACTAGCAGCATCAGCTGAACCATAAGTAGTGTGAGTGATTTATTTATTTAGAATGAATTATTTACACCCCGCATATTTCCAGAAAGGGGTTGAGGCAGAGAAAGACGCATCAGCAATGCGGCCATTGGGCTCACATGCCGGGAACCGATATTGCTTTAGATACCATGGTCTTGAATTAAAAATGGGGGTCAGAACCTTGAATTGAATCTTTTGCCAGCCGGACAGGAAGGATATGGGTTGGGTCGTTGGCAGGAATAGATTGGGAACCGCCATGCGCTCGCTCGATAGCACCATGCCCTTCTTTGTCTCTGCTTCTGTGAAAACTCAGCCCAAAAGAGCAGCTGTGCCTCTTCTAGCTGCCCTGGGCTTGTTTTGCCTCTCCGGCAGGTTCTCTGTTTTAATTTCACTCTTCTGAATCGCCTTCATGGTCTGTGATAGTTCATTTCATCCACACGACTTTGAATCTGGAGGCAAATGGAGACATAAATCTTCAAGGAATTCCCTGGCTGGGGCCTGGCGGCGCCTCAGACGGCGAAAGCACTGGTAACGGTTAATATTAACCTTAGTCTGTCGAGGGCTTTACAGTCTGCAGAGTGCTTCTACCCTGCTCCATGACCCTGTCCTGTCGGATGCTCTCAACAGTCCCTGGAGAAGGGCAGACTTCGCCCATTTCGCAAGTGATGCTCAGTGATGCTCCAGGAGGCTGCTGATTTGCCCAAGCCAGTTCTGGGCAAGGAGAGACACAGGACGGACGACCACCCAGAGCATCTGGGTTCAAGACCTCTGTTCTAGCTGCTCCACCAAACTGCCTCTCCGCCGTGTCCACCTGCCCTGGGGTGGCAGTGCTGGGCAGTGGGAAGAACAGCAGTCTGCGAGAGCCTGGGTGAGTATACAGCAGACATCGTACCGCTTGAGTGAGGGAATGAATAAATACCTGTGAGCATGGGTCAGCGAGGGAATACATGAACGAGAACAGACCCCCTCATTCCCTGCAGAGGATCAGCGGGTCCTACCCAGATCCCTGGAGAGGGTTCATATTTCCTCCGATCCATTTGTATCCACACCAAAAGCTACCAACCTTTCCTGACCACACACATGACATTCAGCCCGCTCTCAGGACTGGACTTCCCCGCACCAGGCACCCAGTGACACCATCAGGGAGGCCCACCCATAGTCTCTGCTTGGCCCACGGTGCGTGCCCTTAATACCCCTTCTCCCTCTCTCACACCACCTTCTTTTCTTTCTTATGAATCCAGAAGGTGGAAGCATCTCATAGATTATTAATACACTAAAAGGCCCCTCTGGAGACCAGCGCCAAGAAATGGCTCCGGCCGGGCCTGGATTCTTGGCCTCTGCTGTCTTTCTTAGAGAGCAGCCGCAGGAGGGGTTTCCCGCCGTGCTCAGTCACACCGCACCTCCTGAATGGTCTCCATCAGGTCCACGGCCTGGCCACCCAGCCACCCCTGGGTGTGGCCGCCCCGTGTGTGGGCTGGGCGGAAGCAGGATTCCGGCTGGGTGGGTTTTGACTCCCGGGGGCTGAGAAGTGGGGGCCGTGTACAGCCTGAGTGTCTTGCTAAAGAGCCCCCATCCTGCCCAGGATGCTTTGGTTTCAGGGTCTTTGGTGCCAGAGTAAACCACCTTGGTTGTTGATGCAAAATGGGGTGATTTAAAACTCTGAGCCGTAACTGGAGATCTGCTTCTGGTGGAGAAGTCCCTGTCACTCAAACAGTCACTACTGTTCTGTAGTCTATAGAAGTGCTTTCATTTAAAAGGGAAAGCCTTCAGTGATTCTCACAAGGCATGAAACACGAGACGCTGGTCCCATTGTACGTAAGAGAAAAGCAAGGCTGAGAGAGAGAAAAATCAAACCATATTTTGGTGGAGACTGCAGAGCACTGGAGGGTGAGCTATGGGACCCAGTTCTGCTGTTACTGTGAGAACTGTAGAGCAAGGTCCTCTCCATGTTGGGCCTCTGTTTCCCAGTCTGTATAATGGGGACACTGGATCCGATGCTTGCCAAGACCCTACCAGCTGTGGCCTTCTATGAATCTATCTCAAATTCCACAACCCACAGCTAAGTAAACAACAACAACAACAACAAACAAAAACAACCCTTTGATTTCTCAGGCAACCTACAGCTTTAATACGATAATCACTTGAGACAATCAAATCAGATGACAAAATTCCTGTTCCTAGGATGCAAATGGCATTGACCCACAGTTTAGAACTACGCCAGAATTCAGTAAATAGCAAAGGGCTTGACTGGGGGCGTTTCACTGATTTGGTTTTTTAAATGTCAGAACCAAGCATGACTTAGATTTTGCAGAAATCAAGTCCTAAATGTTCTGGGCCATAGCTGCCAACACTTCAACAAACACAGAGTCAACATTCCCCTGTCTGCATGACCTGCTTCCCTCCGCTCCCTGGCAGGAGCGTCCCCATGGATTCAGCCCCATCACACAAGCTGAACCGTCCCTCCCCCGGTCCTGGAGGGAGCACCGCGGCACGGGATGGGCTGCCGAGGGAGGCTGGGAAGGTGCCAGCACAAACGCAACTACAATTTAATATCTGCTGCGCTGCCTTTTAAGGGACGGGCTCTGCGGGATACGGTTCTTGACGAAATAGTGTTTGCGTTTTCCTGCGAGCAGCCCTTTATCCCTTCAGGAATCTGCCTTTATTTTCATCAGCGAGACTATTTCTGTCTGCCAGCTGAGGCAGCTATCACCTAGCTCCCAAGAAGGAAGGAATTTTGTCCTGGTCTCTGAGGAGGTCAACCCCCTCTCGATGCATCTCTTGTACCTTCCCCGGGCTCTGCCGGCATCTCTGGCTTCAGCTGCCCTGCCTTCATTCCCGCCCCCCATCCCCCGACTCGGCTCCAAATTCTCCTGCCTCTTCCCCAGGCCCCAGGCTCGCAGAAGGACAGCCTAGGTTGGGGGCAGGCCAGCAGAACTGCTCAGGAAAAGCGCAAGGTAGGGTCAAAAGCAAACCCCCTTCAGAACGCTGAGGACAGGATTCTGAGGGGGTCTTCATAAAAGTTAAAGGACAACATGGGGTCCAGAGACAGGAGATGTGGGCTGGGGCCAAGCTGGAGGCCGTTTAGGGTCTCCCTCCGCTTTCATTTACCAAGGGGCCGCAGGTGGAGAACCACTCTGGGTCCCTTCATGTCTGGCAGGCTCTGATGATCTGCCCTCCTCTTTCAGGAGGAGACTGAGGCCTCGAAGGCAGGCGTCCAGGCCTCTATCAGCAAGTACTCCCCCAGTACCCCTCAGCACGGGAGCCAGGCCGGAGTCAAGCCGGGGGCACGAGGCTGAATGAGAGCAGACCCCGGCCTCAGGCAGCTCCAAGCCAAGACGGACCCAGGCACAGGGCGCACATGCCGTGGCGGGGGGGGGGGGGGACTGGGGGGGGATGGCACAGCACAAGGAATGGGGGACTTCACAGGAAAAGGGGCAGCAAACTGCACCAGAAGGAACGAGCACAGTCCTGCTGGGTGGAGAGAGCTCTGTCTGGGGCCAGGGACATGAGGAAGCAGGGCAGGGTGAGAGCAACTTCTGACCACACTTGGGACTGTGGGCTTCATCCTGGCAGCCCTGGGATATTTGCCCCACTTCTTCCCAACAGGGGCAGCATACCCCGAAGTTCTGGAGACCAGGAGCACTCCTTAGAGTCCCTGGGGTCCCAGGCCGTAGAGTCGCAGGGTGTGGGAGGTGAACGTGCCCGGTCTTGCAAGACTCCAAGAATTAATTGCATCTAAGTCGCCTGAGCTTAGGCACTGCAATGGCAGCTGGGGCAACAAGTGGATCTACAGCCCTTGAGGCATTTGCTGAATCCCTTAGCCTGGACCCGCTGAGTGGAGCCCAGGAATTTGCATTAACACAAGCCCATCCCCAGCCCCCAGAAGTGACTCTTACAATATAGTTTGAGAGCCTGGAACCTGGTCTATGCTCACTCTCTGTATTAGATCTCCCCAGCAGCAGGCCTGGATGAGATTGGAATGTTCGGGCAACTTCAGGCAACAGGGAACCCCCTCATTCACAGCCAGGCAGCCTGCCCCATTCTGGATGCCTTCAGCGATGAGGGCTTGCTTGCAGGGAGTGGAAGCTCTGCTCCCCACTAACTTCAGCCATTGCTCCCCCATCTCCCCACCTATACCACTGAGAACCAGCAACATCTCTCACAGAGCCATGCAGCTCTGGAGGCGAAGGCTCCTGCGTGTCCTCCAGTCTGAACATGCTGTCTCCCAGGGCCAGACCCTGCCCCTTCCCAGACGCCTCCCAGCCTGTGTCCTGATAGGTCCCTGCCAGGGAGGCCCAGCTCTGAGCTCCCCCAGGGCGGCGTGTGACCAGGTCAGGGAGGGACAGAGCCTGGACTCTAAGAAGGTCCTCGCATCTAGCTGGCTGAGCTGACGCTCCCCAGTGGCCGAGTGACTCACATCATGACTTAAACAATATTAGCCTCTCGACGCAGCAACCAGGAATCAAGAAGCCTGGCAAAAGGCAAAAGTTAAATTTAACCGATTTTGGCACCAGGCTGAATTTTCACCCCTCCGTCGCGCGAATCCCTATTTTTGTAGCACCAGGGAACAGAAGCAACTGATTACACATTCCAGGCTGTCCAGCAAGCATTGTTCCCCCAAAGGGCAGTCAGAGCTCCTTTTCAATTACACAAATTACATGCATTTTCCCATTTGCGAAACTCTGTTTGGGAGCCCAGTTTTGAATAAGTTAAGGGATTACTGAATCCCTCGAGTGAATGTAGGCCCACTCCTCCAGCCTCTGCACCATCTCTAAAGCCAGCTCAGCCTCTCAGAGGTGGGGAGGGGGCCGGGAGGTCCCCAGAGTCTACCTTCCCAGAACGTGGAGGGAGGCAGAAGCTCCAAGGCTACTTCCTATCAAGATCCTGATCTTTGTTGCTCCACTTTCCTCGGCTGGCTCCACAAGCTGGGAGAAGTCTACTCTCCTGGGCTCATCCTGTGATTCTGCCTCCAAGGTCCCCAGAGCTCTCCAAACTGCCAGGCACCATCCAGTTCCCTGCCCCTTGGCGGCCCCATCAGGGTGCAGTTGGAGCCCTTGACCTTATGCAGTCCCCCAGCAGATGTCTAGGGTAGTGGTGGGCCGTGCTTGTCTGCAGCAATGCAGAGTGATCCTGTTGCAGTGGGGGCCGAGAATCTGCGTTCCCTCCCATGCCCTCCACCTCACCACGGTCACGTCCACGCTGGGAAGAAATTGTTGCCGTGGAGGGTTTTCAGGCTCCACAGCCTGCGCCCTGCACTTAGGTCAGTTCGGCGCTCAGTGAGGACCTGCTGGGTGCCAGGCCCTGTGCTAGGCCCTGAGAACTGGGGGACAAAGAAAATGGGGGCCCCTTGCCCCCCAAGAAGCTTATATTCTAGCAGGGAACACCTGGAAATAGAATAAACCATCTCCCACAAAATGTAATTCCTTTAATGACAAAATATCGGATGCAACAGACATGACGTAGAACCACGCTTCCCAATCTTCTTTTCGCCATTACTCTCCTGAGAAGCCCTTATAGACGTGTTTTCCTATCCCTGCACCGCTCATGAAATTTTAATGCCACAGATACTATAGATCTACTTATGTACCGTATGTATCTCTGTGCTTTGTACATAAAAAGAGTAGGATGTTTCGCTCCCTCCCCACAAGAACCAATTTACACTGGCTTGTGGGAGATGGCCTTCACGGAGCAGGCTCTGTTGAGGAAGGAGCAGTTAATTCACTCTGGGGCTATGGGAGGCACAGAAGGAAAGGGATCAGGGAAGGCATCACAGAGGAAGAGGTACTTATCCAGGGTTTTGAAGGATGAGCAGGAGTTCCTCAAAACAGAAAAGGGACTCAGCATGGAGCTTCCTTTGCTGGGCAGCCTGCGATCCTGCCTCCTTCCCAGAATCCCTCCTTCCTGTGGTAGTCAGCCTTCAAGATGGGCCCCAGTGATTTTCACCTCCCACTACAGCTTGTATAGTCCTCTTCCACACTAAATAAGCGCTAATTTGTATGACCAAGAGAATAAGGCATAAATGACAGTGTGCAACTTCTGAAGCAAGGTCCTAAAAGACTTTTCCACCTCTGCCTTGGTCTCTAGATGAGTCGCTTTGGGGGAAGCCAGCTATCATGCCATGAGGACACTCTAGCAGCCTTATGAGAGACCTACAGGAGAGACACCGATGTGTCCCCCCATGTGAGGGAGCTGCTTGGGGGGCTGATCCTCCAGCCCCAGTCAAGCCCTCAGATGATGCTAGAGTCCAGTCTCCAAATCTTCCAGCTAGACCCCAAACATTATGGTGCAGACATAAGCCATTCTCTGCGTCTGAATTTCTGACCCAAGGAAATAATGCAATAATGATTATTGTTGTTTCAAGCCACTAAATTTGGGCATGATTCATTATGCAGTGATAACTAACACGGTCCCGACTTCATAACCCAGTCTCCCGTCTTGTCAACTTCTCGAAGCTGGAGGCCTTCCATGCTCATGCTGAGGCCAGGCCGCTCTGGCCGGCAAGCCAGAGTCCTCAGCGTTGTGCTCCCTCCTGGAGCTTCTCAGACAATTCTGAGGAGCAAACCATTCCAAGTGAGGCTATGAAAAGGTCTGGAAGCTCCCTGGATTCCTCTCTGTGTGGGGACTGTCCAGGGAACTTGGCCTGCCATGTCTGAGCAAAATGTCCATCTGCATGCAGGTCTTTCTACCCTCCATCCCTTCCCCTTCCTCTCTCCACCCCTCTGATCATTCAACAGACGTAGAATAATGTCTGTGGAGTGTTAAGCACTAGGAAAAACAAGAGGAACTCGGGGCCAGGTTCTGTCCTTACGGAGCGTACAACCCAGCTAAACATGCCCCCACAAGGGCAAAGCCCTAAGAGAGGGACAGGCAGAGGGCACGACGGGTGGGCTACGTACGTGTTCTGCTAGAAGTAAATGCAGGGAAGTGAGAAAAAGAATTTTTAGAGGGGCTACCTTAGAGAGTACAGTAAGGAAAGGCTTCTTGGAAGAGGTAGCATTTAAGTTGGGTCTCCAAGGATGGGTGACACACTAGGCATGGGGAGAATGGGGCATCTCGGGGGTGGGGGGGACAATGTGGCAAGAAAGACCCAGAATGCTGAGGAGTCGAGGTATTCAATTCAGGAAGCAGTAGGAGGCAGGGCAGGGGTGACAATACAACGAGGAACACTTAGTGCCTAGGATGGGCCAGGCCTGGCTCTAATCACAATTTCATCCCTGAATCCACACAGCCATCCTATGAGATCAGTCCTCTCCCTCCCCTGATTCTACAGGGGAATCCCTATACAGGGGAATGCCTGGCCCTGCTGCCTAGGGAGTGGAGCGAGCTCTTCAGTTTTCAGGAAAGGAAGCTCAAACACAGAGAGAGTGACCCGACCAAGGTCTCACGGCTGTTTGCAGGAGCCACGGGGCTTGAAGCCAGGTGAGCGGCGCTGGGTCGCAGGCACGTGGTTAGCTCTGCACCATAGCATGCCGAGCTGCTCTTCGGGCCTCATCTCCTGCTGTATCCACCCACATTCAGCGTGGCCTGCTCAGGCCACAGTGAATGACTCACTGCTCCCCAGGCCCACGCACTCCCCTACCTCCCGCTCCTGAGCACCCCGTTTCCTCTGCCAGCAATGCTCTCCTGCCCGGCTCCAGCTGTCCAACATCCTCTGCTCCGTTCCAGCCAGCCCCACGTTGCTCCTCTGGGAAGCCTTCCTTGCCCCTGGGCTGAGTGCATGGCCCTCCCTGGGACCTCACCCCCTTCCTCCTCATACCTCAGTCACGGGTAGCTCCAGCCTCCCTCTGAGCTGTGAGGTCGGGGCTCTACCCCCAGCACCTCAGGCGAGCTCCTCAGTCAAAAGGATTGCAGGGAAACCAGATCCTGCTGTGGTCAGGCTCCGCTGGCCTCCTCATTCTCACCCCGGCTCCCCACTGACCACGCTCCCGCCCCACTGCCCCGTTCTCCGCTCCCTGAATGAGCCAAGTTCTTTCCCAGCACAGGCCATCTGCATCGACTATTCCATCGACCCAGCCAGCTCCTTCTCACGCTTTGGGTCTCAGCTCAAATGTCACCTCCGCCAAGAGGCCCTTCCTGACTGCCTTGGGGCGGTCACCACTAGTCCCATCACCCTGCTTATTTCCGTCCTGGCTGTTTCCTACCACAGTCTCAGCTCAAGACTCCCTGAGTTTAAATCCCTGCTCGGTTACCTAAGTGCTGAGCGTCCTTGAGCAAGTCACTAGGCCTCTGCGTGCCCAGGTCTTCTGATTTATAAAATGAGAATGATATAGCGCTTACAGGACAGAGCAGGTATAAGGATTGCATCAATGCAAATAAGCGCTCAGAACAGTGTCTGGTATGTTCTAAGTCTGGCACACGTATGACACAAGTGTTTGCTCTTAGATGATGACTTGCCTACTTGCTCACTGCCTACCTCCCTCCTAGCACGGAAGGGTAGGCGCCTATCTGTCCTGTCGGCACTGTCTCCCCAGAGTCCACCAAAATCCCAGGCGCAGAATTCTAGCTGTTGGATGGCTGGATGGCTGGATGGCTGAAGCAAAGACATGATCAAACTGCGTGGGCCACCCCTCATCTTTCCACACTCTTCTTCTCCCGTTCAAAACAACAGTTGACGCTGGTGAGTGTCGCCTACATCAGGCCATGCACTCCCTGGCTGGCTGGTGTATGACGTTAGCCAGTGTGAAGAGTGAACCCTGGCCAGGAGCCCCAGCAAAGGCTTGTGTGTGTGTGTGGGGGGGAGCAGTCTTGGTGGACAAGACCACGTCAGTGGGGGAGGGGGGCTTGGCAGCGAGTAGGTAAAGGCCCATCTGATTAGGAAACAGTGAGAGCAGGGCTCAGAGGCCCGAAGGTGCAAGATGCCTTTGGGGAAGGGTGAGTGGTTGCGAGGGGCCGAGGCACAGAGGGGGTGGCAGGGACAGCAGAGGACACTGGGCAGGCGGACTGGCCGGACACTGGTGACAGAGTCAGGCTAGGCCGTCACTGAAGGACTCCGAACATGCAGCGGAGGTGTTGGGGCTACCTCATAGAGACCCACCATGCGGGCCGTGCCAGCACAGGCCTGGGGGTCAGGCCAGGAGGTGGGGTGGCGGGGGGCCGGGCAATCATTCATCCAGGGAAGAGTCAGGGAGGCCTGAACTGGGCAACTTAGGAGCCATGTTGCACAAGGAACCATTCCTGCAAAAGACTGGTGGCCAAAGACAACCAAAGGTGAGACCCGGACCTTACCTGCACCAGATTCCAGCCTTGGAGGGACTCCGCAATGATGGACGTAACGGATGGACAGACTCCTCCAAACACCATCAAGTGGTTCGGTCCATATTTTATTGCATCGTAGAAGGCTTTCAACCCTTTTGCATTATCACACTGGAGAGCAAGAGACAGAAAGAGAAGCCCGAATTAGAAACAGCTTTCCCCAGGGACAGGGGCCCAACGGTGGATTCACACAAACAAATTTCCTCATGGGAAACCTGCTGGGTTTCAGCTCCCCCACTTGGGAGGCCTCTCTCTAAGCCAGCCAGCAGCCCAGGCTATAAGCTCAGTGAGTGTGATGTTGGAACCCCCCCCATCCTGGCTCTTCCCAATCCAGGACCGCTGGCTCTCCGGCAGAGCACACAGAGGAAAGGGCCCCCCAATGCCTCACTCTGGGGTCTCCCCCTTCCTGGAGTCATTTACATGTCAAAAGGGGACAAATCCACACCCATTAGAATGGCGATCATCAAAAAAGCACAAAATGGTAAGTGTTGGCGAGGATGTGGAGAAATTGGGATGCTGGCGCGTTGCTGGTGGGAACGTACAACATGCAGCTGCAGGAAGAAACAGTACTACAAGGCCTCAAAAAGGTTCACTGGGATTGCTATGCGAGTCGGCATTCCACTGCTGGGTAGACAGCCCAAAGGACCAGGAGCAGGGACTCCAAGAGGTAGTTGCACACCTTTTGTATAGGGGGACAGTGATGAAGGGATTAACAAAATGCGGCATATGCACACAACGGAGTATTTTTCAGCCTTAAAAAGGAAGGAAATTCTGACACGTTCTACAACACAGATGAACCTTGATGACATTATGCTAAGTGAAACAAGCCAGATGCAAAAGGACAGTTATTGTAGGATTCTACTTAGATGAGGCCTCTAGAGCAGTCAGATTCATAGAGACAGAAAGGAGAATGGTGGCTGCTGGGGGGGCTGAGGGTGAGGGGAATGGGGAGTCAGTGTTTAATGGGTACAGAGTGTCAGTTTGGGAGGATGGAAACATTCTGGAGACCGATGGTGGTGATGGTCACACAGCCATGTGAATGTACCTATATGCCACTCTTTTGTGCACTTAACAAACGGTTAAAATGGTAAATTTTATGTTTTGCATATTTTATCACAATAAAAAAAGAAGGAAGAAGGGGAGGAGGAAGAAGGGGAGGAAGAAAAGGAAGAGGAGGAGGAGGAGAATCTAGGGGGAAGAATTCGCTCAGCAAACACTTGCCATGCACTGCTGTGTTCAGTCCAGGGCTGGGTACTTAGTAACATACAAGTTGGACCCGGCCCCCTGCCCAGGCGCTCACATCCTAGAGCGGAGAACCGAGCCCTAAAACAGATCCAGGCGATCCAGTATGGAAATGAACAAGGACATACTGTCCTCAAATATCGGGAGTCAGTTAGGACTCACTTCCACCTGCACCTCCATCATTCAAGCCATGTGGTCATCTCTTCCGTGTACAGAGGTAGGCGCCCAGCCGGGCTTCTTGCTTCTCCGGGGGCCCAGGTGAGCCTGCTCACCACCCAGCCGCCGTCGGAGGGTGCTTTGTAAAACATAAACCGGTCCTTCTGACTGTCCTGCTTTCTGTGCACTTAAAGCCCAACTCCTAGCAGAATATAATTCTCAAAAGGTTAAAAACATACTTCTTATGAAAATCGATAGTGGATATGTGTCAACCTTTTATTTAACTCATTAATAGGGGGATCTGCAGGATGACAAAGTGGATTCAAAAGGAAACTTGAGACAGGGATTTTTACAGTGAATGGAAACATAAGAAATAAGGTAAGATTGCCAAATTAGATACAAAACGGGTTAACGTCCTATAAGGCAATAAAAATAACCTTTGGGGACAGAAAAGAAAATCACTAGAGGCTGGCACATCTTGTCAGTTGTAGAGAACTGTAAGGTGCCTGGGGCTTAAATTCCCCCAATCAGATGACTCTTAGGCAGGGCAGCTAGCAAAGGCTCTACGTGGTAGGCTAACTGGTTATATAATAACTATTTTGTATCATTTACAGGTTTGGTACCAGGGTCTGAACCTTCCCTGTCATAATGGATACAAGAAGACACAAGGTGCAACCTGCCTCCCACTCTGACCTGATTTCCCTCCACTCTCTCCCTTGCTCACCAAGTACAGCTCACCAGCCTCCTTTCTGCTCCTTGAAATGGAAAGCAATTTCCTTCCTGCCTCTGGGCCTTTGCACTTGCTGTTTTCTTTGCCAGGGACAGTATTCACTCGGTGCTCGACAGGGTTCCCTCCTTCTCATCATCCAGGTCTCGGCATAGCTGTTACCTCCTCAGAGAAGTCATCACTGTCCCCCTATACAAAATGTCCCCCACCCCCAGTCACACCCTAACATGCCACCTTCTTTATCGCCCTAAGGCAGTTCTTAAAATTATCTGAAATCATCTTGTCTATTTCTTGTTGCCTGTAGATTGACCTCCCAACTAGAATGTTAAGCCCCCGAAGGCAAAGATTTTTGTCACTGTTTTCACAGCAGTCTCCCCCAGAGCTCACCCAGGGGCCTCGGCAAGAATCCGTCGCCTGCGTGACGGAGCCCTCTGACAGTCTTCCTGTATCTGCCCTCTCTCCTCTCCTTCTACGTCCACATCTTTCTCCTTATTTTTGTCTTCCTCTCCATTCTGTGTCCTCCTCTTCCTTTCTGCTCCCTCTCCCTTCCCCTTAAGGGACCATAATGTGGGACCAGAGGGGGTTAGTACTTGCTGCTCCATCCTCATTTGAGAGACTCTGACCCACAGTAGGTGCCAACAGAGCTGGAAACACGAGTGTGAGTGGTGGCTGGCCTCAGAGAGCCCACTGTCCAGCGGTGAGACGGCGCAGAGGTGGCCACGGCACATGGGGCACGGTGGTTGAGCGGGGAGAGGGGCGGGGCCGGGCTGTGGACACCCCCGGATGGCGGCAAAGCGCCCTGGGCGAAGGCTAAGGGGCCAAGTGAGGGTGCTGGATTGCAGCCTGCAGGGATTTGGGAAATAATGCCACTTTTAAATTTAAATTTAATTTAAAAAATGACCATGCTAATTTTTTTGCCGAGAGAGAGAGAAAACGGAAGGTGGGAAGGAAGGGGGGGAGGGAAAGAAGAAAGATTAAATTCTTATTGCTTCTGGGGCCCTCTATTAATTGTCCCTGTTCCTTGATTGAAAGCAACGCTCTCCACCCTCCGCAGAACACAGCAAATAGAACAGAGCAGGTCATGTTTTAATTGTTTCTACCATGATTTACTGAATCATTTCCCATTTTAATACATTCCTGTAATGATTTTAGCTTGTTTTCTAATCTGTAACTAATGACAATGATAATAAAGCACCATGAGATTTATAATCAAAGCTGCATTAAAATAATATTAGCAACAAGGAACTTAGGAATACTTGTTTGCTCTGCAAACATTTCCCTGGCACCTAGTCTGGGCAAGATTCTGTAATAATGATGATGTCCTGCCTTCTCCCAAATACACAACTTCTCAATGTCAATTCAAGAACAGGAGACTATTTGACAACCAGTATTTGAGCTGGAAGAATCTTCTAATATTTCCAAAATGTTTCTCTGACTCCGTTTTCACCAGGCTGGGTGTGGAAGGCAGAATTGTGGCCCCCATGACCTGTGCCCCTTGATCTTACTCTCATGAATATGTTATGTTACAGGCAAAACCTTTGCAGATATCATTAAGGTTTCTTATCAGCTGACCTTAAAGAATTATCCAGGTGATCCATGTAATCACACAAGCCCGGAAAAGCAGAGATCTTTCCTGCTCGTAGCGGGAGTGAAATCAGATTCCAAGCATAAGATACATTCTGTGTGCCTGTTAGCTTGAAGATGAAGGGGGCCACAGGTCAAGGAAATGGGGGCCTCAGTCCTAAAATCAAAAAGACCTGGCTCTTCCCCAGGTGAGCCTCCAGTTAAGAACCCTGCCCAGCTGACACCTTGTGAAGTCCCGAGCAGAGGACCCAACACAATCACACAAGGCGTGGACTTCTGGCCCCTGGGCTGTGAGCCGATCGATGAGTGGTTGTGGCGTAAACCACGAAATCTGTGGTCATCTGTTACGGCAGCAACAGAAAACTCACACAGTGAAGTAAAATGAGAAAAGTAAGAATAATATAATGAGCTTTTCCTTAAAGTTAAGTGTATTCCCTTTTAAAAACTATCCTTAATTTACAGATACTTCCTAGTTTGTATGATGTTAAAATGTTTTTCTGTTATAAAATTACAGACGATAGATGGGTTTTGTTTTTAATGTCCCAATGTGACAAAATAAAGTTTTTTTTAAAGATTTTATTTATTTGAGAGAGAGAGAGAGCACGCGTGCACGAGCGGGGGGGGGGGGGGCAGAGAGAGAAGCAGGCTCCTCACTGAGGAGGGAGCCCGATGTGGGGCTACATCCCAGGACCCCGAGATCACGATTTGAGCTGAAGGCAGATGCTTAACTGACTCAGCCACCCAGGAGCCCCCAAAATAAAGTGGTTTTTTTTTTAAATCTAAGTTTCTCTTCCAGGCCCCCCTCCCCGCAGTGCTCCTTTAGCTTTTACTGATGTGTGAAATCCAAACACGTGGGCATTGCTCATCTAGCCAGCCCCGAACCTTCATTTTCAGATGCACACCGAGGACTAGGGGAGGGAGGGGGTTTGTCACGGTCCTGTCAGGATTAGGGGAGGGATTTCACGACTCCCAGTTCAGAGCTTTCTCAATAGTCTGGAGAACTCAGCTCATCAGGCAAAGGGGATATTAGCGCTAGCAGTGTTCTAGAAAGGACCATTTCCCCCAGGATAATGCTTCAAGCCCAGGCCTCCTCCTGATCAGCGCTGTGGACCTGAGGCAGGATAAGCCACCTTCTGGGCACCCAGCACACTCCCTCGGCTCCCCTACAGAGAACACTTTGATAGTGACTACCAAATAAAAATCACATGGACATATCTGTCCCATTTTAGCTGCTATTCTCCCTTATCCTCATTTCTGGTAATGTATCTTCTTGCCTGGTACCAATAGTGGCCTAATTAGAGGGACTTTCCAGCTGAGTCTTTGTGGTTGGACCAGCTTGGAGGTTGTCAAGCTCAGCCCCTCGGGGACCTAGGACCTGGCAAAGATGTTCTAGAGCCAGCAAGGGGGCCTCTGGGCTCCTTGCCTTCGCTTCCACCAGTAGCTATTCTGTCTTCAGCATCAGGGTTCCATGTGATGCTTAATTTGAGAAGGGCATTCTATTGCTAGCAGCATAAAATGCCTGGAAACCAGGAAGGGGAGGACCCCAGAGGTCCCTGCCCGTGTATGATCTTTGTCTTTGGCCTAGGGAAGGGCAGGTGAGTGGCCCGCCCGCGAGGCTGGATAAGTCGGTCACTTGAGCACACTCCCTCAAAGTTAATCCACTGCACATCAGTTTGCCCCATAATCAATTCACCAAATCACTGGGGGAATTTCTCTAAGTTTGAGTTTCCTGAGGGACTCCTCGCAGACACTTCACACGGCCATTTCACGAGGCTTCGTCCTTCCGGCTCCGGTGAAAGTCAATTTCACCTGTGTCTCACATTTCAGTCCTTCCTAAAGGCTGCACTCAGAGACGTTCCCCTAATGCCTGTTCATTACCGTCCTCTTCTTGCAGACTTCAGACCCGCCCCTGCATGAACCAGGGAGATGCCAAAGCTTCTCTACTCCCCCCATTTAAGGTGTCTGTCAGACGGCTTTTAGTGAGCTGGTCACTGGGCAAAACTATCATTCTGAGAAATTGTTTATGGCAAGTTGTCTTTGAGCGCTTTGGCTTTTGATGAATTGCTCTCAGAGCCCCCTATAAGGGGGTTCTTGTGTCCTGGAAGAAAGCTATGGGCTTTATCATGTTCTCCGACTTTCCCACCTCTCCAACTAGAGCCCTCCCACCCGCTCACATTCTCATGCAGTAGTTCAAAGCTTATCGATGGGCCACAGCCTCTGATCTGCAGTTCTGCGACCTGGACATGGGCCCTGGCACACAGTAGACCCTCAGGAACTGTTGCTTCCCCCGCCCCCACTCCTCTTCCCTCTCCAGTATGTTTCCTCTTTGCCCTCCACAGACTCCACACCTACAGCAGTTCACGGTCACTGCCCCCAAACTCCCTGCCCTGATTTCACTTCCGATGGCCCCTTCTTCCTGGTAAGGACACACTTGTCACATACAGGCTCTTAAAATTCAGCACCTATAAATGGGAATAGATCCAAAAGCCATGCAAATCCATTTTTTTAATGAAAAAGTAGAACTCTGGAATACATCCCATTTTTCATTTAAATCTCATTTTTAAAGAATTAAAATACTTTTTTTGACTTAAAAATTTCAAAGCAAATGTTGCTGAGAGTTAAAATGTAAAAATGCCAAGGAAATGTCAGAGTTAATAACGACCAATTTGAAACTGAGAATTACTCCGTACAGAATTTCAGACTTTAAGAAGAATTTGAACACTGATGTGTCCAACCTGCCCCAGATACAAAGCCCTCCTCCATGCCCCCTGCTCCAGGAGCAGTTGGCATCTGCTTACATCTCTCCAGTGGCAGGAGTCTCACTCCTTCACGGGGGAGCTAAGTTGTCTTTGGCCAGCTCTGCTTCTTATGAAGTCTTAAATAGCACCCTCCTTTTGCATTTCTCTTTCAAGTTCTCATCCTAGAGCAAAGGTCAGCAAACTTTTTCTATAAAGGGCCAGGCAGTAAATGTTTTAGGTTTTGGGGACCATATGGTGTCTATTGTGACTCGTCAACCCCTTGTAGCCCAGAAGCAGCCACAGACAATACATAAACAAATGAACGTGGCTGCCCACCCCTGCTCTGGGGCGTTTTAGAATTCGTGCAGTCTTCCATTCCCACGAGAGCCCTTCAGACACCTAAACTCGGGCAGCCTGACTTGACTGCAGAAGATACTTTCAGGCCAAACGACCTCTTCTAATCATCCCCATAGGATATGGTGTCACACCCTTTCCATCTGTGGTCACCAGAGGCTTCAGAGGACAGACATTTCTAGGATGCACCCCCCCCCCCAAATACCTCCATCTGCCCGGCACAGAAAAGGGATGCTAGCTAACACGCATCATGAACGCATCATGAACTCACTCTGTGTTCGGCACAGTATTAAGAACTTCATGTAAATTACCCTATTTGTTACAATACTGTTATAAGGCAGGTATACTATTATTATTTCCACCCTTACAGAGAAGGAAATGGCTTTGTGTTGTTTGTGAGATGTTTATTGCTGAACACGGCAGTTCATTCATTTTCAGGGCTGTGTAGTATTCCAGGGCAGGAATATGCCATGGTTTATTTGTTCCTTGCCCCGCTGGTGGACACTTGGATTATTACCAGTATTTTGTTTGGTTGCTGTTGTAAATAAGACGGTTGAAAATTTCTGTGTGTGTCCCCTGGCACATACGTGCAGAGTTCCCCTAGCGTCTCAACCTGGAAATGGAATCGTTAAATCACAGGATTTCCCACCTTTTTTCAAAGTGGTTTTATCCATTGACACTCCCACTGTCAGCGTTTGAGAGGACTCACTATTCCACATCCCTATCAACCTTAATTTTTGCCAATCTTGTACATACTGATGTAATTTCAATTTGTCTGTTCCTGATGATTAAAGAGGATAAGCCATCTCTTCATATGTTTATATGTGTTTTGTTTCTTCTTTGGGACCAGTGACTTCGCTCATTTTTCTGTTGGTTGTATTTTCCTTATTGATTTGTTCAGAGCATGCCTACACGCAAGGCTAAATTGAACGAAATGATCACCTCCCACATTCTGAGCATGGACTTCTATTAATGCAACCTTAGAATGCAGTCCTTGTATTTGGCACCTACTTCACACAGACCTTACTATCAGTAAAAACTACTAAAGCATCACACATAATCTCTTGGTAACAAAACACCTATGAAACTTTCTTGGGGCGGGGGGTGAGGTGGAGAAAAAGACTACTTGATGAGAAATGCAGCCAACCATAACAGGACTCAAAACACAGATCTCAAGAACGGAGGCTTGTGGTTAACAAGGGGCAATTGTGAGTTCTGCACCCATTTCACACGAAACAACCGGCAAAGTGAAGAAAATAACATAACATAAAACTCAGAAGGAGGAGGAGGGGAAAAGGAATTGTAGGACCGCAAATTTCCCCTTCTTCCACAGGAAAACTTGGATCGATACCATCTACAATTGAAAACTGGAGTTTAAAAGCCAGGACTCTAACCTCACTGCTTTTCATTGTCTTTTATTACCCTTGATATTTCAGAAAACAGGACTGTCTGTAGTGAAGGCAAAACCGTTTAATGTGGAGTAATTATATTTCCTTATTTTCTCCTGTGGCATTCAAAAAAAATAAAATTTCACATCAGTTTTAAATAGCATGTAATAATGATCTCATTTTATAAAATGATTTCTGTCCATCTTTCTCCATATAACGTATGCATGGCAACATGTCTGGAATGAGACTCATCTAATGTTAAAAATGGTGAGATTTTGAACGATTTGTTTTTACTCTCTTCTTTGTACCTATTTGTTTTACTCAAAAAATTTTTTAAATGCACATATTATTTTTATAAAGACAGGAGGTCGTTCTTAAACCAGTAGGCTTCTCACACCCAGCCTGCTTTCGCAACCATGTTAAATCTTTCTCATTCTGTTCTTCTGGGGTTGACTTTCTGAGCTGAAGAACAGGACTTCACATTTCTTATCGTGAAATCATGTTTAAAATTAGCCCAGCACCATGGCCAACTGAATTAAACACTATCTTGTTTTCCCATGGAAATTCATTCATTCAGACATTTTCTGAGCCCCTATTAAGTGCTAGGAGAAACAAGTAGGTCCCTGTGACACATAAAATTCCTCGAACAAAGCAGATACTCAAGAAACATTTATTGACATACTAAGTTTGAAAACATCAGGAGTAACAGTAATAAGACAGCATCTATTTGTACCAGGTACTATTCTTATGTCTTTATATATATATTAACACACTTAATCCTCACAACAACCCTGTGAAGTATGTCCTTTTGTTATTCGTATTTTGATAGATGAAGCAATTGAGGGTCAGAGAGGTGAGTCATTTGCACCAAGTATCAACAGTGAGGAAGAGGCAGAGTCTGGATAGGGACACCCAATCCCCGCTCCAGGGTATCTGTGTTCTGCTTTTCTCCCTAGGCACGAAGCGACGCTACATTCCGCAGTCTTCCTCACAATCACCTGTGACCACTGAGCTTTGGGCAATGGCAGGTGAGTGAGGTGATGTGCGCTCTGCCCGGGATTGGCCTATGAAGCCCCTCCACGGGTGTCCTGCGCTCTCTGTTCCATCCACAGTATGAGTAGGGAAGACTCCAAGGTCCTACAAGTTAGAAGTGGTGGAGCGCCCCCACCCCCAAATCCCTGTGGTCATCATGGAAGGGCACTGCCACTTCAAGAGAAACTGCCAGAAGGAGGACAGTCTCAAGAGCTGATAGCCTCTGGGAGCCATGCCCTTGGGATACGCCCCACTCCTGCCTGGCAACCCAACGCTTGGCTGAGCCTGGCGGTGGAACCGGGGCTCACCGTTTCTGGCCAGCACAAGTCTCAACAGCAGGCAAGCTTGGAGTCCCTGGTCTGGCTGGGACTTTCTCAGAGCCACAATGCTACCTGGGCCTCTTTCTCCCCACCCTCCTTCCTCCGTGCCCTGCTTTTCATGGGGGCCAGATCTGCCCCCAGTCAGAAGACCTGTTCTGCCTTTCTCTGCTCCCTCCCCGCCGCCCCGTACCTTTCCCAGTGCACCTCTGACTCCATCTGTACCTTTCCCAGTGCACCTGCTCCCCAGAGGGCCCAACCAACACACCCCTCTGACCTGCACTTGACTATGACACGAGCAAGAAACCACCTTAATACACGAAACCACTCTCATACAGGAGTGTCTGTTACTGCAATTAGACAGCATCAACTAATAAACATTCCCAACCATCTGCTGGAAAAATTTTGAAATGTAAGAAATCAAAACACCTGGAAAACTATTAGAGAAAGGTGAAACTTTAAAGAGAGATAAAAAAAGATGATGACAGGAAAAAGTAGAAAGAAAGCACGCTGTGCATTTAAAATATGTCCCCTAGCGTGCAGGACACTGATGTCAAACCAGAATTGAAGAGACATAAGCAGCTACAGCTCAGATCTGGTGCACTGGGCTGTCTTAGTCCCCCCGCGTCCCCCGTGCCCAGCAAAGGGCCTGGTTCCAAACAGGTGTTTAATACATACTGGCTGAGCGTACCATGCCGCGTGGTGGATGCGGCCCCCGCGGGTGGATACAGCCTGAAAGAAGAGTAGTCACATCTGAATCTCTGTCCCAAAGAGCTTATTAACTCCAGCCATCTTGAGTTTTTCACACCCTTTCCTCGGGGTGATGGACAGACCATCTGCTTCTCAAAGCCTCCAGAGAGCCAGACTGTCCAGCCTGGATACTGAGAAAACCTGGCATTTCTCTCTTCTCCCTGAAGTTGTCACTCTGCATTCTTGGTCAGCTGCAGACTGTGTTATTTGGGGATGTTGGGGCCACAGCCCACGTCCCTCCTCTGCACGGGGAAAGCCATCTACCCAAACCAAAAAATGTTTTTCAGACTGGTGGATACAAACCGCGTTTCTTGGTTAGCTCTCGATGAGTGCCCCCGCACAGGCAGGTGTGATAGTCTTAAAAGTCAGGGTCATGAACACGAAGCACAGGAAGACTGCCGGTCGGGAGGGGGGAGGGGGCGGTGGCCGTTTGCACAAATATCACAACTTGTCAGCCCTTCCCCTGGGGATGGGGGCCTGGGTCACCTGCTGAAGAGGGACCGCATGCTGGTGGCGTGCCACCAAGCCATCTCTGCCCCTCTCTGCCCCACATACGCCTCCACGATGCGCTTCTCTTCCTCGCCATTTGCTGAGGGAGGGCGGGAGGTGTGAGGGGGTAAGACTTGGTCCCTGCCCTCAGGGACGTGCAGTCTAGGGGAGGTGAGAGACACAGGAACCATTCGGTAAAATGCAGTGCGGGGCACAGCGGAGGTGTAGATCAGTCACGGGATCCTTTGCTCCCATAATACTCATGGGGGGCAATGAAGAGCCAGGGCCTGTGGTGGGTGCTGGGGCTGCTCCCGGCTGCCAGGGAGTGAGCGAGGAGACAGAAACAAAAAGCTGGAACACAAGGCCAGATAAAAGTGGGAACCACGGTAGAGACACAAGTCATGCAAAAAGGAAGGTATATTCAAGTCATGCTGACATGTTCTGCCCAGACTTCTTGGAGGAGGTACGTTCAGGCTGAGCCCCGAAAGGTGTAGAAGAGACAGAGGTGACGGGGAGATGCAGCGGGCTGAGACTGAGCGTGAGCGAAGGCCCGGGATGGGGAAGTGCCAGGCACACGGGAGAAATGGGGCATTTGCTTCTGGGGCAGGAGCACGGGGTGCAGAAGGGATGGGTGGGGTGAGCCGGCGCCCTGGGGAAGCTTGGACACCAGGCAGGGCGTGCTTTCTTTCCTCTGGGCAGCAGGACGCCCTGCAGAACTTTAATCAGGGAAGTGCAGAGATGGAAGCCGGCTTTACACTGATGCCTTTGGAGGCTGGTCTGGAGGAAGAGGCCCTGGGAGTGGGGGGGAAGGAGGTCAGCTGGGAGGTGGTGGCCATGGTCCAGATGTGAGGCCTGATGAGCAACCTGGCCCAGCACCCCTGGAAAAAACGAGTGCCCAGAGCAGAGCTCACTGGTCAGGCTGTTCTGAGGCTTGGGTTTGACCAGCACATGACGTCAACAGGACCCAGTCAAATGGGTCAATCTCAACGGCCTCCTTAACGGGACCCAGTGATGGGGAAGACCAAGGAGGAAAGAGAAGAAAGAAAGAATAAACCCAGCTCTGCCAAGCACAGGTTTCAGTCCTACACAGGGTGGGGCCAGGCCTGCCCCTGCCTCGCCCTGTGACGTCTTCTTCACAGACCTTCACTTATAAAAAACGAGAAAGTCGAGTGAGCAGATTTATCAGTCGGGAGAGATTAGCCTATGCTGTGGCAACAACCACGCCCAAATCTCAGAGCAATACCCCCAAATCTCAATGGGGCATTCCAGAAAAAATTGATTTCTCTCTCCCTGAGGGGGGCTCGATGCATCACAGTAACTCAGGGGTCCAAACTGATGGTACTGCCACCATCTAAATGCTGCTAGCTGCCAAAGGAGAAGGAAAAAGAAAATTCTCCAGAGACTCAACCCGCAATTAAATGGAACTCATTGGCCGGACTTGACCCAAGAAAGTCCCAGGGACCAAGTGCAACCTGGCCAGCAGGAGAGGGGGACTAGGTGTCAGGGAGCCTACAAATGACCGCTACAGTTCGTCTCTCCGATTCCTTCATGCCCTAACAATCTGTGTTTTGGTTCATGCTCAAGGCCAGGTTTTGGTTCAACTTATTAAACATATCAAACTAACATTTCTTCGGCACTGACTTATATGCCAGGCACCATGCTAAATTCTTTACGTGCATGATCTCTTTCACCTTTCATAATGGATCTCATTTAATATTTGCAATGACCCTATGGAAAGGATACCAACATTACCCCTCATTTAACAGGGGAGAAAATACAAGTTCAGGGAGCTTAACTGACAAGCTCGAGGTCACATGACTAGTTAAGTCCTGATCCTGGGACTCAAAACCAGGCCATAATGCTCTAAACCTTGCCTCTGCCTCTTACCGTCCAAGCCGCCCAGAAATGGGGTCAAATGCCTGGGCAGACAGCGGGCTGCCCGTCACCGTGGGTGTTCAGGGAGAAGCCTGCAGGAAGAGGCTGTAGAAAGGATTATTTCACCGAGTAAAGGGCTAAATTAGTAAAAGACTCTAATCCTGAGATTCCATGGGGAGAGACAAAGAGACAGGAAAAGTGGGATCAGTCTTGGGAAGAGCAAGTGGTTCTCTGGGTTGGAGCACTCCATGGGCAGATGAAAGAAGTGACAGATGGATTGGAAGGGGGGGTTGAGCACCCACATACAAGGCTGCACCCTATTCTGGAGGCCCCAGGGAGCTTTTGTTTGGGTTTGTTTGTTTTTTTTAACCATTTTCATCATTTTTAAGTGTATAATTCACTGGCATTAAGTGCACCCACAATGTGGTGTGACCATCATCAGTATCTATTTCCAGAATGTTTGCATCATGGCAAACAGAAAAGCTCCATACCTATTAAACCCAGGGGCGTTCTTAAAAGGGCTTAACCTGATAACGACATCACCAGAGCTGAGCCGGGAAGACATCCATTCCCGACACCTGAAGGACGTGACTTGAAGGCAGAGAGGCTGGGCAAGGGGATGGTTCATGAGGCTAGTGTGGGGGTCCAGGCAGGAGATGGCAGGAGCAAAGGCTGGGCAGTTACGGGGCTGAGGGCAAGGACAGACGCAGAAAGCAGAGAAAGGGAAACCCCACAGGGAGGGGGGAGTCCCAGCTTCTTCCAGGCCCCTGTATACCCTGGGCCACCAGGAAGTGAGCTGGAAGAGCCAGGAAAGGATGCGGGGTCTTGGGGACACTGCCAAGTTCAGCGCTGGACCGGATGCAGGTTAGGGGCAGGCCAGCTACCCACTCTACCGACTTTCCCTGGGAAGCCACATCCAAGCCCGACAGTCCTTCCTGGGACACGGGCCAGAGCTGTCCCCCGGGCACCCCCAGAGGTCTGCGGCCTGACACAGCTCCTGCCTGCGCTCAAACACTCACTGGACGCCCGCTCGGAGGTGAGCAGTGACTGCAGGCCCAGCGGGATCATCACCCCCTCGCCCACAGCCACACTCATCACTCAGGACACCCGTCCTCCGTCAGCAGCTGCTCAGCCGGAGTTAAATATGTGCCTCTCCTGTCCTCCAGCTGGGGACATGGCGGTCACTCCCCTGCCTAATGGACAGAGGCTGGGCCTCTGTCACACACCACCGTGACCAGGGGACTCTACTCAGGGACTTTCCGATTCCTCAGTCCTTCCACCTCTGCGGCAGGCACCTGTCTCCAGAGTTCCTTTCTGGAGGCGATTTCCCCAACGCGTCGACACTCCAGGCCAGCTCCCCCAGCATCCCCGCCGTGGCCGCCTGACCCCACAGGCGGAGTGCTGACCTCACGTGGAAGTTGACTTCAGGGATCCTGCTTGCACAGGCAGCCTTGGGCCTAGCTGTGTCCCCATCTCAACACTTTGTTCCCATACCCCAGCTTCTCCAAGTCGGAAGTCCTAACACGCCTTCCCAGGTCTGCATCCCTAGGACCCGATCCTTACCTGCCCCCCACCCCCATGGCTGAGATCCTGCTAAGTGGTCTCCAAGCCCACATGGCACTGCCCGCCCAGACTGCAGCGCCTGGGGCTGCCCTGGCACTCTGAAGGAGGTGAAGCTTCTCCCTGCCTAGAAAGTATGCAAAGGGGTTTCAGCTGGAAAGACAGCCCAGGAAACAGGTAACACCCTGAGAAGGAAGCGGGGAGGCTCTGGGAGAAGGAATTCTTTTGAGGAGCAGGACAAGGAGGAAGTACTGGTGGGGGCTGGTGGGAGGCGCCAGAAGGGGGGATTCATTTGAGGGGTGGGTCCCCCCGGGAAAGGCTCCTGTGGCTGTTGGGGCAGCAGCTTGGGATCAGTGCATTTAGGAGTATGATCTACTCTGAGGAAGCCCCTTTGCAAGACCCCTGCCCAGGTGGCTGACAAAGCTCCAAGTACAGCAGCTTTTGGAAGGCCAGGGGGCAAGTGCAGGCCCTCCGAGCGCAGCCCATCCCAGCCGCGGTGGGGAGCTCACACCCTGCACCGCCCTTCTTTGTGAAACAGGCAAACAATGCCAAGAAAGCCTAACCCTTGGGCACTTACAGGGCTGCATGGGGTGAGCAGGGGGTGGGAAAGCATGCTACGAGTAGGGCGGCAGCATGGGGCCTGGAAGAGGCCACCGAACCCGGGACCAGGCATCAGGGTAGGTGTCCTGCAGGAGGAGGCCCTTCTGCTGAGTCTTGAAACACAAGGAGAAATTAGCCAGATGGAGAGGGTGGAGGAGGGTGGCCCACAGTGAGAAGAGTGTTCACTCAGTCTATGTGAATTTATTGAGCACCTGCTATGTGTCAGCCACTGTGATAGGTGGCAGGGACAAAGCAGGGAACAAAATCCCCACCCCTCGGGAGCTTCCATTCCAACCATCCAGTCAGGGAAGGAGAGGATAAATAAGTAGGATCTAAGTAAAATGTTAGTCAGCGTTAGATAGTGCAGCAGTAAGTAAAATGTGTTATATGATAAATGCTAAAAGGAAAAATGCACTGCGGGGACAGGTTGTATGGGGCGGTGGAGGGGAGGGAGGGAACTGGGTCCTCTAGATTCCCTTCCAGCAATGACCGACACCCAGATGAGAACATGGGGAGCGTAGAGGAGGTGAGAGGGTGTGTAGGACAGGGGTGTCACGGGAAGCATGGGAGGCCAGTTTGGGGTGGGGGGTATGGCGGACAGCAGACCCTGGAGAGCATCATGGGGAATTAGTCACAGTAATCTTAATTATCATTAAACCAGCACCACTGCTATCGTTCCTAATGCACTACTGAAGGTCAAAGCAACTAAGAACCGTAATAATTTGGGAAAAGTTCCCCTCCAACGCCAGAAGCATCCAAGCCTTGCCAATGAAAACAGCCACTCAGAATCTGAGCATGTCTGAGGGATGGAGAACCCTCTAGATGGTCTCACCCCAGGCTAGGGTGACCTGCCAGGGGCAGAACAGCACAGGAGGTGATGGAAACACAGGCAGGAAAACTGTTGAGCTGGAGGAAGGGTCTTTGAGCCCTGCACCCAGGGCCCAGGGTACCAAAAGCAGTGCGTCTGCCAAACCAGGGGCCCCGGCCCGGTCCCCATCTTCTTCTGCCAACTTCTGGCTACTGCCTGCTGGGCAGGTCTCTACCCTCCTGAGCTTCTCGTAAAACAGGTCTAATGAGCCTCCCTCCCTCACAGGGCAGAGGGCAGGTCATGCTAGATGGGGCTAATGCATTCAGGGGCCCTGGAAGTACGTGCATGTTGAAGGGCCCTTGTTATCATTCATATCCCAATCCGAGGGCAGAGCCTGTCCTGGGACTGGAGCCTTGGGCTCCTACTTGTTTGCTATTTGCTGGGTGACCTTTGACTGGGCCCCTCCTGTCTCTGGGCTTCAGGATCCTGGTCCTGGGACAGCCCCTAGGATCTCCAGGCTCCAAGGTTCTGGGAGGTCTCTTACAGGTGGTAGTTTGGGATCTCCAGAGTGGGTCCTGCCAGAACCACCCCCCAAACCTAGGCCCAGTTCTAACCACGAGAGGACCTCCACCCAGCCCAGATACAGGGTAAAAGTAAGGCTGCCCATGGCCTCCACACCGCCCCCTCCCCGGGATGCTGCTCCTCAAACTCCCGTCATGGCTTCCTGGGCCCTTTCCCAGATGGAGGGCAGAGAAAAATTACCTTCATAAATCCTGCAAACAAAATAGGAGGATTTTTCAGGGTTTATTCGTTTTCATGCAGAAAAAAATATGATTATTTTTTTCCCTGAGTAACAACCTTGCTGTGAAATTCTTACTTTGTTTTCCTTTTAGGTTTAACAGATCCTTCCTGAGCCTTAAAAAAATTATTTGAATGCCGTTCTTCAAATTAAAAAAAAAAAAGCAAGCAGGAAGTGAAATGAGACGGATAAAAAAGGATAAATATTGCATGATTCACTTAGATGAGGGACCTGGAGGAGTCAAATTCATGGAGACAGAAAGCAAAGTGGTGTCTCCCAGGGGCTGGGGGAGGGGCACGGGGGAGTTAGTGTTTAATAGGTATAGAGTTTCAGCTTGGGAAGATGAAGAGTTCTGGAGATGGATGGTGGTGATGACCTCACAACAGCGTGAATGTACTTCATGCCGCTGAAGTATACACTTTAAAATGGCTCAAATGGTAAATTCCATGTTATGTACATTTTGCCACAATTTGAAATAAACAAGCAGGAAGGTGATCACCGCCTCCCCAGGACAGGTTTCGTGGCTCTCCCTGGACCTCAGTTTTCTAATCTTAAAGTAGGAGATAAATCCATCCCTCCTTCCTCCCTGAGCCGAGATACAGAAAGAGAACGCGTGCCTTTGTTCTCTGCCAGGCCAGGAAAGTGGTTTTCAAACGGCACTTTACGAAGAAACTAGAGAGAAATCAAAATGGAACTCCATAGCAAATACACAGAAGCACAAAAGGGCCCCATGTGTGGAGGGCAGGTTGGTGTGCAGTCGGCAGGCTCCTCGCCCAGCTACTGTCTGCCCTGTTTGTGAGGAGACTAGAGGGGAGAGGAGGAAGGTGCCGAGGGCATGTGACTGGGCCAATTGGGGCAGACTCTTTTGCCCCAGACATTATGCCCTGCTGCCCCGACAACAGACCCCGACTCCTTGGACCGCATGTGACTTCTGCACAACAGACATTCCACCTCCTCTGTGCTTGGCCAAGCCCAGCACATCTTGTTTCGTTCTGGAAGCTTCCGCTGGGTGAGATGCCCTTTCCATGGGCTAACCCAGCACCCTCTGGAATGGAATGGCCCAGGGCAGCCCCCCGAGTGTGGCCCCCCCTAAGGACAGCGCTGTCTCCTGCACCTCTGTAGCATAATGGTCTAGGGTCCTTACTCGGCAGCCGGATGCCTGGTTTCAAGTCTCCCACTTCCTAGCCCACTGACCTCAGGCCGATTCTAGTTCAGTTTGCTCAGGACCCCCACTGTCCCCACCTTGCTGTTTGCTGGCCACCCAAGTGGGGGCACGAAATGAGTCATGGCAGCCTTGAGGGTGGACACGGGCCTAGGAATTCCTTTCTGGGGCTTCACTTTGTACAACAATGGAGAACCCTAGGACAGTCCCCACCCTGTCTGGTCCTTCCTGAGGCAGCAAGAGCGGGATATCCTCATGAGTCCCTCACCTGTACTTCTCTAAAAGCCTGGGCCGCCGCAGCTCTGCTGTGGAAGGAGCGAGTTGTATGGTCACGACAGGCACCATATGGGAGCCCGCCCCTCACTATTTTGGGCCAATCTGTTGACATGACAACCAGGCTTCCCGACCCTGCCACGCAGCCTCCATCCTCGGGTCTGCATTGTGCCAGGTACATCCTTTACCAGCTGCCTCCCAGGTTGGAGAGGCATTTGCACAGATTCTGTCGAGACCCTTCCCCGGAACAGCAGCAGACGGGGACGTCAGGCCAGGCACCCCGGTGTGGTGGGCACAGGAAGCGGCAGCTTTGCTCTTCAAAGCCCAAAAGTGGAGCATAAACAGGCACCGAGGAAGGGGTGACCCCCGTCTCAGAGCTTTCCAGGAAACCCGGGGCTGACTCGCCTTCCCCAAGCAGCTGCTGAGGAGGGCCTACCCCCATGCCCTGCTCAGTCTCCCGATACTCCTATTTTAGGAGATGTCAGGCCAGGAAGGGCTCACAGAGGTCATCTGGGCCCAGCGGTACACTGCACTGTTGGGGAATCCAAGGCGCACAGCTTATTTGAAATCACACAGAAGCCCCAACAGGAGTCCCCACACCCCATCAAGATCCCATTCATGCTGCTCTGAAATTGGTGAAAGAATGTGCTGGATTCTCCTGCATCACAACAGAGCACACAGAATTTTATTTTTAAACCAGCAACTTTGTGACCACAAACATCAGGCCAGGGACAACCCACGGGGACTGAGCGTCCACTAGGGGTGGCAATAACAACAGCAAAAACCATCACAATGATAGGTCTCACCTCCTGAGGCTCCCTATGTGCTGGGCAAAACCCTCAACTCTTCACAAACGCCATCTTAAGTAGCTGAATGCGTAGAGCACCCCCCTCTTTGCAGATTTGGAAACAGAAGCTCAGAGAGTTTAAGTAACCAACTCAAGGGCACACAGACAGCAGAGGGGTAGCTGGGCTTGGAGCCAGCCTGGCTAGGCAGGCACAGACCCATGACTTCATGAAGCCCGGGAGGTGGGGGCACTGAGGATGACGTGGCGGCAGGCATCCCTGAGTCACCTGGGGTGATGGCGCCAGCCAGGAAATTTCCAGCAATACCCTCAGGGACCTGAGGGAGAGTGAAACCAGGCAAGGGGAGGGGAAGGACCCAGGAGGTGGAGGAGAGTAGGAAAGAGTATGCATTTATAAATCGTTCTAACAGCCGTGCACAGAACTAGGTACCTTTGATGGCACCGTCTGTCCACCTTGCTTAAGGATTTCTTAGGGAACAGAGGGTCAGTGACGGTCCGGTGACAGGAACTGCAGAGACTGGCAGGGGCTCCTTGGAGGAGGAAGCTCTCTGACTGTTTTTTGTTTTTTTTAAAGATTTTATTTATTTATTTGATAGAGAGAGAGACAGCGAGAGAGGGAACACAAGCAGGGGGAGTGGGAGAGGAAGAAGCAGGCTTCCTGCTGAGCAGGGAGCCCGATGCGGGGCTCGATCCCAGGACCCTGGGATCATGACCCGAGCCGAAGGCAGACGCTTAACGACTGAGCCACCCAGGCGCCCCGAAAGCTCTCTGACTGTTAAGACAAGGGGACTGCTTGAATTTTCCACAACTCTGGGAAACGCGTCGCCTACTTCCCAGATACAAAGTCTGCAATATTCCACCCAGAGACCACACCCACACTAAATTCTCCACATTCTCTAGAAACAGCGGGACGTAAAAGGGGAGATGTGTTGTTAACATAGAGCGTGCTACGGGACAAAGGAATTTCACTAGGAGGCCGGCTGAGGCAGTCAGCTGAAATAAATAAATTAAAATGTGGCATTGTTGTCTCTTTGTATACGCCAGTTTTAATGACTATTTACTGAAACTTCACATGTGCAAGAAGAAACACAAACTCCCAAACTTGGGCATCATCATCATCATCAGACTCTGTGTTAACAGATTTGCCCCGGGGCCAGGAGGGGGGAGTGAGTGGTCTTTCATTTTCTGCTGCGATGGCATGGACTAGCCAGGGGCATGGACAGTGGATGCTCCTCAAGTGCCTTGAATGTTTTTCCACATGGCTGGTGGATGCACGGATCGAAAAGCTCATCCACGGATCACGAATGCAGTTAACCCGCGGGGCAGCACTGCACCCCTCCACAGGCCATATGCCAGATGGACAGGGTTTTCCCCGTTTGGTCACAGCACACACAAGCCCCCGACACACCTGTTTCACTCTTTTCTTTTTTTTTTAAAGATTTTATTTATTTGCCAGAAAGAGAGCGAGAGCGAGAGCAGGAACACTAGCAGGGGGAGTGGGAGAGGGAGAAGCAGGCTCCCCGCCAAGCAGGGAGCCCGATGTGGGGCTCGATCCCAGGACCCTGGGATCATGACCTGAGCCGAAGGCAAACGCTTAACGACTGAGCCACCTAGGCACCCCTGTTTCAGTCTTTTCTTAACCAGCCTGTTGTTGCCATGGCTGGCTCCCCCACTCTACAAGTGGGCAGACCTGAGCCATCTCTCTCGGGCTCTGTGCCATTTTGCCCATCTGAGCATGAGATAAGACGAGCACCCTCAGCTGTTGGATTGGCGGGGAGAGACATGGAGGGTCTCACTCCTGGAGGGGCCTTGACGGTGAGGGATCCACCCTAGGAATCTCAAACTCTGTTCCTCAGGAAGCCCCTCAAAGTGGGCACTGACATAGTACGACCCCACGGTGCAGGGCTCTGGATCTCTACCACCGTCTAGCCAGGAGAGTTCCCTTCTACTGATTTTACACACTGGGCTTCTAGGAAATGTTGTTCAGAGGGTTCGGGAGCTCAGCAGAAGAGCCGATGCCAGGAGATTGGAGGAGACCAGGATGTCTGCCATGAGACACTGTCCCTCACCATCAGCCAGGTCTTCGAAACCCACCTCCTGCAGTGGTACTCTAGGCTTCCGTGGCAGAAAATGCTCTGCCCCAAAAGAGATCCGGAAGACTTGGCCAAAAAGACAATAAAAAACACAACCAAACCTCCAGGAAACAAGTAGAAGCTTAGAGCGTCAACACAGGGTGAGGGGACCAGAGTTTTCCTTTGACCCGATGGGGGTTGAATTACAAATGGCCTGCATCATACTCCATTGGGCCTGCTATAACAAAGGCCACAGACCTGGTGGCTCAAACAATAAACATTTATTCCTCCCAGGTCGGGAGGTTGGGAAGTCCATAATCAAGGCACTGGCAGATTCCATGTCTAGTGAAGGCCCACTTCTGGTTCATAGACAGCCTGTCTTCTCCCTGCTCCCTCACTGGGCAGAAGGGGCAAGGGGGCTCTCTGGGGTCTCTGATGAGGGACACACGCATTCACCTTGAATGCTATCCCAAGAGGTGCCACCTCTGTCCTATGAAACATGTAGCCCAGGTCCCAGGGGGTGCTGCCGGGCTTTGCACGGGGTACGCAGTCACACTGTGGCTGGCCCCGGTAGGCGCCGCCGTGAACCCAGGACGCACACCAGACCACAAGGCATGTTGAGAATCTGCCGGCTCAGTCTGGCTCAAGCGGACAGTATGAGAGACGGACAGAGCGGAGAATGCCCCGATGCGGGGGTCTGAATTCTAGGAGGTCAGTTGGGAAGGGACAGGCACGTGCTTGGTAACTGCTGAAGGAGCACGAGCGATGGCTTCACAGAGTCTGTTTATCTCATCCTCCTGTGGGCTGTATCTGAAGTCATCCATAATAAAGAGCTCAGGAAAAAAACAAAAGGAAGAGTAAGAGCCAAGCAAACCCTGCATTCTCCCCTCGCCTCATTTCAATGATTCTAGGAAATACACAGCGCAACACCCAAATCAGCTAGGAAAGGAGGCACAGGGGGCTGGAAAGGCAGGACAGCTCCCACTCCACGCTGTTGGGCAAAGCATGTCTTCTGTCTTCCCAGGCAGTATGTCCAGGCAATTTCATCCCTCCTACGGCATCAACCACCTGCTGCAGGCAGTAACCCCAAATCCCGACCTCCCTCCCTGCTGTCCCCCTCGGCTCCAGACTGCACGTCTCCACCTGGATGACCCACAGGTTCAAATCCAGACTCACCACCTTAAATGGGGTCAGTGTCCCAGAAGGCGGACGGCAGACGTGACTGGTAGGAGACCCTGAGACCCAGACCCTGAGACACCTGTTTCTCATTCTGTGAGCCTTCTGCACAGGTATGACGCTCAGCACACAGAAGAGCTCAGTAAACGTCAGCCATCACTGCTGTTAGTATTGATGTTTGCATTAGTATTAGTATTAACATTCCCCTCTGCAGGTCCCCCAAGCCAGAAAATCAGCAGCCACCCTAGACTCCAGGTTTGCACAATCCCTTGCACCCAGTCAGTCTCAAGTCCCGAAGGTTCTGCCTGCTGAGATCTGTGCAACGGGGCCAGCCTCTCTGCCGCACTGGCATGTGCTTCTCTCTGGCCTTGTCATCTCTGCCCTGGACGGCAGGCAGGCTCCTCCGCTCCCAGCCCTGCTCCTTCCCGCTGCTGCCCACCCTTCCCCCAGAAGTGAGCTCCCTAAATGAAACGCTGGTCATGTCACTGTGCTCCAAGGTTTTCGTGGCCCTCTGGGGCCAAAGGCACTTTGTTCAAAGTCCTTCACCTGTCCCATGTGGCCTCCTGGCTCAACGCCCACACCGCTGGCTGGCCTCCCCTCTCCTTGCCTGGACTCCTGCTCAAGCTAGCGGGCAGCGTTCTCAAGAGCATCCTGAGCTCTGCTTGTCTTTGCTCGGTAATCTTCCTCCTCGAACGGCCGCTCCCTGGTGAGCACCCCCTCATTTGGCCTTCCCCTGACTCAGCTCAGATGTCCCTGTCTGCCCAGATCCTCCCCAATCGTTCTGACCACCTCCTCCCTGTGCCCCATGGACCTCACCCTTGCTTCCAGAACATCACCAGTAACGGCAGGGCCCAGGCTCCTGCACACAATTCCCAAAAAGAACCAGACTGCCCACTTAAGTTGCCATATTTTATTTTCTCATGTAAGGACATTAAAGAACAAAATAATATGAACAAACAGATCCTAACATCTTCTATCACGGCGATTTAATTGTAAAGAGGATATGCTAGGAAGGGAGAGGAGGAGGAGGGAGAGGAGGGGAAAGGAAGAACACCATCTCCAAGGAATGGATGTTCTTTAAAATAACAACGTTAGCTCTAGGAAAAACACATCCTTCTTTTTCTCGTGTCACCATGGTCTGTAGAAGCTCTGTCAAGGCCAGTATGGGCTAAGGGCCGGTCATTGTGAGCATCTCCTGTGGGAGACTGTGAGCCCCGGGGGCGGGGGGCGAGCTTGAGTGTAGAGGTGCTCCGTGAGTCCACAGATGGACAGATGTGCCCAGGTCAGGGTGTCAGGGCGTCCCTGCTCCCCAGCTGCCTGAGAATGTGACTTCCAGTAACACATGGTCACAAAACAATCCAGCTACAGCGAAGGCCCCTGGCTGAGCCGCTGAGTTGCTTTTAGAAAGATTTTACTTGTACAACCGCTCCTCCTAGTATCACTCAGGAAACACTCCTTATAATAATAATAAAATACAAACAAACCTGCCCAAGCACTTGGGAACAATTTGCCATCGTTAATTAATTCAATGGGAGAGGGGAAAGATGCAGGAAAGGGAACCGAGTCTCATTAGAGAAGCTTGGCTTCTGTTTTTTTCTTTCTTAGCAAACTACCTTGTACCTGCCATAGTCTTTACTTTCCTTGAGCGCCGCCCCCAAGTAGCTGCTGGATTCCACCAAGTAGGGGACCAGAGTCTGTAGTGGAGAGCCCAAGACGTAGAGTTGGAGCAGGCATGGCCCTGGGTGCTGTGGAGCGACCTGTGGGGAGGGAGAGCTGAGACATGTGCTCCACAGGCTCTGCACATTCCAGGACGGAGCGAATGCAAGGGACGGCTGCCCGGAGCACCGTCACTGTGGCCAACAAGACTGCTAATAAGTGTGAACTAAGAAAGAAACGGGGTGCATATGAATAATTACCCCGCTCTCTCTGGCCTGCCTCACATGGCGCACCTCATTTCATTTGCCAAGGCATTCCCTGTTTCAGGGAGATAAACAAGATCCCCGAAGGCTATACATCATTCTTCTGGCAACTTCCTCCTTGCCTGCTGCAACCAAGACCTGGGTGGACGTTCTCGGGCAAAGAATGTGGTCTGGAAGAACTTTTCCACTGTGTTTCCTCACTAGCCAGCATTCATTCATGCTGGAGAGAGGAGGAATTTAATATTTCTAATGACTTTTTAGGGAGTAGTTTACCCCTGGAAATGCTGTAATTGATTTTCATCCAGTTTCCCCTTGCTTGGTGTTATTCTCTCAAGACCCTGCCTGAGCCTGCCAACTACACTTCTTTTCCTCTTCTTCATATTCCAGCTGTGTGTTTGCTTTTTTTGTCCTCCCTCAAGGGCAAAGATCATGCCTGCGATTTCTGGATCCCAGCCCTGGGCCCGGCACATCTGTGGAGCGAAGCCAACACACTGGGAACAAAGACCAGGAGAAGAAATTATTGCCCATACCTACGCTTTCTCCAACTGCAGCTCAGAAATCCCAAATGGTTCGGGATAAGAAACTGGCCCAAAGCTAATTAATTTTGCAAAACAGACCTTACAGGGTAGCACACGGCATCTTCAGAAAGAACATTCTGGTTTTTACTTCCCACTGAGAGCTTCAGGGACCACAATTAGAGTAGCTTGAAACAACATGCTCAACTCTGGTTCACGAACCCCCAAGAACCTTCCCACTGACGGGCACAAAAATAACGTCCCGTTCCGTTTGAAAATATCACCTCCGAGTCCGATCTGTGCTTTCCCATGGTGTTCTGCGCATTTTTAAAAAGCTCCGTTTGGCTGGGTTTTGACAAGTGGAAGCTAGGGGCATGGAGGCGTGCCTCAGGCACGGGGTGGGGTTCTTCAAAAACAACGCTGCCAACTGCACCAGCCCCACCTGGGGTGGGGTGGGGATCCTTACAATGGGGCTTCCCAAGCACTATTCCACAACCCCCAAATAGGAATCCCTAGGGCTGGTCCATTTTTAAGTAGCAGCCACGATGACCTGGATGCACACTAAAGTTTGAGATGCCAACTCATTTTTCCGCCAAGGAAAGTTACTCAACAGCCCCTCCCCAGACACCCCACCTCTACCACACACACACACTCATTCCTCAGCCTTTACTGAGTAACTATTTTTGCAGGACAGGACCTCAGTGGGACAGGACTCTGTGGGATCCCAAGGACTGCAGCCTCTCCAAAGTTCTCAGGGTCTTGTCTGCAGCCCAACGTTCCCCTTCACGCAATGGCCACCAGCCACCCTCTAAGCTCCTAATGTTTCCTTTTGTTCCAGAAGAACATGTTTTCCAAGTTCCACTCTTCCATCTACAAGGTACAGAAGGCCAGGCACCAAGAGAGGCCCTCAGAAACTGCTTGTTGATTGCCCAACACTTGGCAACACCTTCATGGATTAGAGCCACTCACTGGAAGTCCTTCCTTAAATATGCATTATTGAATGCTGACTGGACATTAGTGCCGACAGTACTAATAATAGGGGCTCCTGGCGGGGGGGTTCAGCCAGTTAAGCGTCTGACTCTTGATTTCAGCTCAGGCCATGATCTCAGGGTCCTCTCTAAATAAATAAATAAATAAATAAATAAATAAATAAATAAATAAATAAATAGAATCTTTTTTAAAAATGGTATTAATAATGTTAGGGATAAGATTCCATATATAAAGCCCTTTCCAGCTTACAAAGACATGTCACACATTTTCCCTTTGACCCTCCTAGTCATTTATAATACTGCCAGAGCAAACATGATCATGCCACTTTACAAAGGGGAAACTGAAGCACAGAGAGGTTAAGTGACTTTCCTGAGGGCTTACAGCTAGTTGGTTGCAGGGTTGGTGCTAAACCCAGACCTTGTGACTCCCAGGAGTCAATCATTCTCTCTCTGATCCAGTGAATAATTATCAAGCACCCACTATGTGCCATTCACCACACCAGTGCTGGGGATGAAGAGCTTACCTTGTCCCGTGCTCGTCCTCACACCCCAGGCTCCAGCCACAGTCTATGCACCATGCTCCTTCCAGCCACATGGCCACCATACCTACGGTCACCCCCATCCCATCCCTGATCTATGTAATTCCTACTTGAGCTTCCCCAGCAATGAAGATTGCCATAGATTCCTTCACTGCATCGCCAGTATATCCAAGGAATGGATGGATGGATGGATGGATGGATGGATGGATGGATGGATGGATGGACGGACAGATGGATGATGTGCAAAGATGCTGAGAGCATCCCAGGCATAACTAATTGGACAAGGTATGTAAACCCAAGCCATAGGCTAGCCACTGACCTATGACCTTGTGGGTCAAGGAACAATGAGCTAGCAAGGCAGGGATCTCCTCTCTTGAGAATCTGAATTTTGAAATGTTAAGAAAATGAGGAAGTGCTCTCAAAGCACATGTTGCTTCCTCCCAAACCTGGTGAGGTTCCCCTTTATATATGCTCACTTCACCATGTATCTAGCCCTCATGCTCGTGGTCACACCACAACTGTCTCCCACACTAGACCCCAAGTTTCATGGTAGTCTTGTTTACTACCACATCCCCGGTGTCCTCAAGGTCTGAATGAATGAACAAATGAATGAATGGTGGTTGACCGAGGAGCCATGAGAGTCCACCTCATGACATGGCTCACAGGTGCACCTATAGGAGAATGGGTCCCAGAATCAATGAGGTAGGAAGCAGATTCTGGTTGATCCGTCTAAATCCACCTTTGAGGCTCCATCTAGGCCCTGCCTATGAGAAAGGGGAAAATGTGCAGTGTCCATGGCGGGAGCTATGTGGGGAGAGGACGGGCCATCAGATCCCATGAGTTCAGGCTGCAGAACCTGGAGCTGCTCAGCCTAGAGGAGAGCTCGCTTGGGGCCTGGTCATGGCCTCTACACTCTGATGGATTCTCAAAAGCAGAAAGCACAGATGTGGTTTGTTTCATTCTAGAGAATAAAAACAGAACTACATGGGGGGTGGAGGGGTGGGGTAAGAGAATCTGTAAGGAGGCAGATACCAGCTGAAAAAGAACAACTTTTTAAAAACCAGGGCTATTCAGAGATGGGATGAAGAGGAGGCAGGCCAGGCATTAGATGCCCCTGCTGTGGGACGGGTACAGAAGAGATTAAAGTATTGGAAGGTCCTCTCTAACCCTGAGAGTCTGAGCTTTTGTTCTCACTGCCACAATTATGTACATTCTGATGTAGCTGTCACAACCTCATCTGTTTCCTAAAGAATCTGACAAGCTCAGTTTTATGAAGAAAGTAAACATAGGAATCCCAGCCAAGGTGGTATCACAAATTAAATTCACATCTTGAAATCCCTTCCTCCCCACCATACCAAACACATAGCAATGATAGCTGAAATACAAAAATAGAAAATTTAAAAGATATAAATTACTCAAAAATAAGATAAAATTCTCAAAGAAAAAAGAAAAAAAGCCCCATAACATGGTAAGTGAAGATGAAGCTGTGGGTTTGGTGGGCTTCATGAGCTCTGGGTGCAAAACAGCCAAAGGTACTTGGCAGTGAGAATTCTCCAGGACAAAAGAGACTCATAGCATCCCCCGATAATGCAGGGGCAGAGCCACATTCAGTGCAAAGGGGAACCAGAGCCAAGCTCACTATTTAAAGCAAAGCAGGTAGGGAACAGCTTCTGCTACTCATAAGAAAAGCTGGAACAAAGTTCTACCAACTGCTGCCTGGCACTGCAGGCCACACGAAGCTGCATGCTTGTGGGTGGCAAGACAAGGAAGCAGAACAGAAGGACGGACTAAATGCAAAAATGGCCCTAGTTATTCAGTCCTTTCTGTACCCATGGCCTTTGTAATATGACTTTGCATCTCCCTCCATCAGAAGGTAGAATCTACTTTCCCATCTCTGGAATCTGGGTTGGCCTTGTGACTTGATTTGGCCAAAAGAATACAACAGAAGTGACAGTAAGCTGGTTCCAGGCATAGGCCTTAAGAGCTGCACCAGACAAAGACAGTTCACAATGAATCAATAACCAGATGGACAGCAAACTTCTCATCAGCAACAAGAGATCCAAAAGATAAAGTTCTGAAAGTAAATCGCTGTTTGCTTAGTATTCTATACCCTGCTAAACTATTACTCAAGTGTGAGAGGAACACAGAGACATTTTAAGACTTCCAAATACTAGGAAGATCACCCTTGACCCCCACCATATGCACTGAGTACTACTTAAGGATGAACTCAGCAAGAAGAAAAGTGAACCTAGAAGAAATGGAAGGCAGGAAAAAAAAAAAAAAAGTGAGCAAAGACGTTGGTAACATTTGTTGGCAAACATAATAGTTAACTAAAAACTAAAAAAAACTAATTTTTTTAAATTAGTGGACCCCAAATTCTAGGAAACAAGAAATATAGAGTAGATATTTAGTGGGTTGTTAGGCATTGTGACAATTCTTGTCAAATTCAGTAGAGGAGAAAGATACTGTGTAACTTTAGATTTTAGGAGAAAAAAGAAATATAATTTAGAATATATGCTAAAATGTTAAGGGTATAACCACGTCAGCAGAGGGAAAAAAAAGGGAATGGCAGAAGGAACACCCAAAATAAGATGGTAGAAATATGTCAGCAATCACAATAAATATAAACCAATTAAAACCACCTATTAAAAGACAAACTAAAAGGGGTATAACAAAATGGAATGCAGAATGTTATGTACAGTATGATGTTTATACAAAGCTTTAAAAATACTATATATTGTTTATGGACATGTACATCTGTAGTAAAATATAAAAATAGAGATGGGAAAAATAAAACCAACTTCCAGACAGTTGTTATTTCTGTGGAAGGAAGAAGGGAGGGGAATGGGAAGGGGAGGGTTAGGAGGGGACTTCGGTTGCATCTGCAATGCTTTAGTTCTCTGAAAAATGAGATCTGGGGAAAAAATATTCACATTTTTCAAATTGGAGCTGTAGGTATAAGCTATGTTGTCGCTATATTGTTTTTTCTTTCTGTATGTTTGAAATATTTTGTGATTTGTTTTCACGTTGGAAGGAGGGAGAAAGAGGTAAGGAAGGAAAGCAGGGAAGGAGGGAAGGTAGGAAGGATTCATTTTGACATATGCAGCTTTGCTGACCACCTCTCTCAGGGTTCATCAATGCCTAAAGATAATAAACAACTAGCCTGTGAGCCTTTTACATGCAAGCCGATCCAGAGCCCACACCCCCAGACTCTTCATTTTGGGGGGCTTTCACAATCTGGGCCACTATCCACATGCCCTAGTCACCCTAGACCCAGGTACAAGAAGACTGACCAAGAGCCCTAAGCCCTAGAGCCCAGGGAAGTTCTCCGATCCAGCCAATCGCAAGCTGCTTACCCTGCCTCGCCAGATCCTTCCCATGGAAACCACAATTAAGGCTCTTGTCCGTGGTGTCTCCTCTCACTCCCTCTGCTTCCTGGCAGACCCCGGGGCTTCCCTATGCACCCTGCCTGGCGTGGCATGCTTCCTGCATCTAGGGGACTTCCAGGGTAAACTCCTTCTTTGTGACAGTCATTTCCATGTCTGCACATCTTACTGTACCTGATAAAAAACAAAACAGGTAGCCAGAAGCAGGAAAAGGAAGGGAGGGAGGGAGGAATGAATATATGAAGATCAACCCTACAGAAGGTGACCAGGAATTGAGACCACAAACTCAGTTCATCCAGGGGCTGGCTCTTTCTTTCTTTTTTAAGATTTTATTTATTTATTTGGTGGGGGAGCAGGGGCAGAGGGAGAAGCAGACTCCCCACTGAGCAGGGAGCCCGACAAGGGGCTCCGGGATCATGATCTCAGCTGAAGGCAGACGCTTACTGACTGAGCCATCCAGGTGCCCCAGGGGCTGGCTCTTTCTACACAGGATTTTATTGCCCAGATATAGACTTTCAAGGTAAATAAACCTCCTCTCTGCCTTACCATGTGTTGTTCTCTTGGCCCAGAACAGCTTCTCTTCCCTGATTCTCCCCCTACCCCCCCCACCCCAGAACAAACTGCTCCCCCAGGCTTATCCCTTAGTCCAACCCGCGGCTGGCTGGTCCACCTCTGACGCCGCACCCGAAGGGCTCCAGAGACAGGGATGCTGTCCCACTGGCCTTCAGATCGCCTGCCCCGGCAAGTGCAGACACACCAGCCTGTACCATTCACGTCCACGCAGACGGACCAGATGACAGTTACAGCCCTCAGAGGCACGGAGAATGGCTCCCCATGCAAGAACTACAGAGGAAACCAGGAAAGACCACAAGCCCACGGGCGCAGCAACAGGCAACATCCACCATGGAACCATGAGACAGCGCTGACTGTTCCACTGGAGTTTCTAGATAACCCAAATATACATCTTCATAAGCCCAAACTTTCAAGCATTATTTGATAGACTCATTTTTACAATGCAATGCACATGTAGACATGCCTGCAGGTTTTAAACACGTTCTTATTCTTTACAATCCTTTCTCTTCCCCCCAGGAATGTTTTGTTTTATTTTTTTGTTTTTTTTTTGTTTTTAAAGATTTTATTTATTTATTTGACAGAGAAAGACACAGCGAGAGAGGGAACACAAACGGGGAGTGGGAGAGGGAGAAGCAGACTCCCTGCCGAGCAGGGAGCCCGATGCGGGACTCGATCCCAGGACTCCAGGATCATGACCTGAGCCGAAAGCAGTCGCTTAACCAACTGAGCCACCCAGGCGCCCTTTTGTTTTATTTTTTAATTGCTAAGGTAACACATGCTTGTAGAAAATTCCAACAATACAGTAGCGTATCAGTCAAGTGGGGAATGCAAGCTCCTCCCCGCCTCCCTTCCCTACAATCCTGCCGTCCAGGAATAATCACGGCCCTCTCCCCGCTCTCCGAAAGCAGTGGTGCTGACAGCCCCGAAGCTTTAGTTTGACGCCTCGGTGTGTGCGGGTTAGCCCTCTCAACAGCTCGGGGAGGGAGGCGTGATTCTTGCTCCCCGAATACCAGCCATGGTCAGGACGGGGACTGGAGCCTGGATGCCTGGCTCTGAATCCTGGGCCTGCCATTTGTGAGCTCTGGGGGCTGGGGCCGCTTTGCCTCTCTTCTGAGCTTCGGTTTCTCAGCACAAATAAATGATCCCTGCTTCATAGTGAATTGCGAGAATTGAATGAACGGACACAGGTCAAGAGCTAAGAACAGTGCCGGATACACAGAAACCCAATAAATTGTTATTTCTCTTTTATGGATAAGCAAACGGAGGCTCAGAGAGGTTAAGGGGCTTAGCAAATCCAACGGATGATTAAGAAATCAAGTGTGGACCTGCCAGGGGCACGTGAAGTTCCCCCTGAAAGGCACAGGGCCTGGGGGTTATTCTGTCCCACAACTTTATTTCCCCACATGCTTGTTTAGCCCTTAGGTCCTCGTCTGACATTTTCCTTTCCCTCTCACCCTCTGAGTCAGGTAGTAAGCTGTCACTTCTTGCCGCTGGCTCCCTGCCTCCAGCAACCTGACACCAGCTCCCAATTGGTTGACTTGCTGTCGACTGGGAACCCAGTATCACATGGCTGGTGAGGACAGCGAACAAAACAAGTACAACCAGGCACACGCAAAGCCCTAAGCTTTCATTCATAAACTGAACGAGTCTTAATGAAAGCCTGGGCGCCTGGGTGGCTCAGTCGGTTGAGTGACTGCCTTCGGCTCAGGTCATGATCCTGGAGTCCTGGGATCGAGCCCCGCATCGGGCTCCCTGGTCAGCGGGGAGTCTGCTTCTCCCTCTGACCCTCCCCCCTCTCATGCTCTCTCTATCTCATTCTCTCTCTCAAATAAATAAATAAAATCTTTAAAAAAAAAATAAAGAAATAAAAGCCTTCCCTACCAGTGGCTCAGAGACCTGCGGGTTCCAGGCTGGGTTCTGGATAGGCGAGGTGGCTGGATCCACGCCGTCCAGATAAGCAAGGTACTGATGTCTGAATATATTTTCCCTATTTTTATTTTTTTAAATTTTTTTAAAGATTTTATTTATTTATTTGCGAGAGAGAATGAGAGACAGAGAGCACGAGAGGGAGGAGGGTCAGAGGGAGAAGCAGACTCCCCGCTGAGCAGGGAGCCTGATGCGGGACTCGATCCCAGGACTCCAGGATCATGACCTGAGCCGAAGGCAGTTGCTTAACCGACTGAGCCACCCAGGCGCCCTATTTTCCCTATTTTTAAACAAAAGTCTCCGACCTAGGCATTTTTTAAATGTCCCTGCTCTCCACGTGCAGAGCCGTGCCTCCCAAGCCCCTCTGGCAGGCTGTGTTATTTCGAACACCCAACATTCCCGGCTTCCCCAGGAGCCACACCCCATTCACATTCTGAAAGCATACGTGGGACCTAGGATCATCGTGAGGTGCCGGGCTGCATTTAAACAACTTCCCAACTTGCCACAATAAATCCTCTTTAGGATGGATGGTCGCAGGTTGCTGTCAGACATGTGTGTCTGAATACTAAACTGTGCTGTGAACCGAACGGACCCCAATGCATCCGGGGCCACCTCTCTGGGCCCAGCCCTGGGGCACCAAGTAGGTGAGACCCAGGCCGCCCTTGAAGGAGGCGAGTGTCCAGGGAGTGATGGGAAACAAGGCACAGAGAAATAAAAGGTAGTGTGTGGCTCTGTGAGGGAGTCAAAAAGGAGACTGAGGATGTCTGGAGGAGGGGGTACACATGCAATTTGGGGAGAGGCGGGAACACGGCGTGCTTTGTGACCCCGAAGGCCTCTAAGATCTCTGATTTCATAGCCCCACTCATGTGCTGCTTGAACTCACAATGAAAGCACGTGCATCAGACACACACTGTGGCCCACGCAAAAATCCCAAGATTCAGCAGGAGTGACAAGGCAGATGGGATTTTCCGGCTTATTTTGCACAATCAGGTAACTCAGGTTCCTAAATGGATTTCTTTGGCCTCCATTCTCTGATTAGATAGCCTCAAAATCATTACCTCTCCTCTGGTGAATATGGGAGGCCCAGATTGTTTGTTACCCACCCCAAAAAAAGGTTCAGTAAACCAAGCGCTAAAGTCACGGCAGGGACAGGCTGAGCACAGGAGCGGCGGTATGGTTCACAGGATTGTCCCTGCGTGGGAGCCTAGGGGAGGGGTTGGTTAGGAATCCAGGCTGTGGCGCCCAACATACTTGGCAAACTGAGCCAACAGATGGGTTATACGAGGGTTGGAAAGGGGATGTGGCTGATAGGCATTGGGACCCTCCTGGAAGCGCTGATCACCTTCGAGACCCGGACTTAGAGCCAGAGACTGGTGTCCAGTTTGGGTACACTACCTACCTGCAGGCCATATGGCCTGGAGCAGGCCCCCTCACTAGTCCAAGTCTAGATTTCCGCATCTATAAAATGGGATGCTATCCATCCCATCGGGTTGTCTCTAAGGACTAAAAGGAGAAAGATATGTAAAAAGCTTAGCCCAGGGGCTCCTGGATGGCTCACTCGGTTAAGCATCTGCCTTTCGGCTTGGGTCATGATCCCAGGGTCCTGGGATTGAGTCTCAGGTCAGACTCCCTGCTCAGCCAGGTGTCTGTTTCTCCCTCTGCCCCTCCCCCTGCTCATGCACTCTCTCTCTCTCAAAAATAAATAAATAAAATCTTTAAAAAATATATTTAAAAAAAAACAAAATAAAAAGCTTAGTCCCCAGGTAGCAAGCACTCCAAAAAAATCGCTGTTATATCTCCTTGCCATCATTAAGAAGTGTCTTTCACTCATGTCAGAGGCCCGCATCCCCACGGCAGTCAGGCCTCAGAGCAAACTGATCCTATGACCCCAGTTCTCTGGTCTCAGACCTCGGGAAGGGCGTCCACCTTTCTTCCACAAGATCCCTCTCAATGGCTCAGTAACAGGGGCCCTCAGAAGGGGAGCCAGGCACAGCGTAATTACCAGTCTCGCGCCTTCCTTGTAATCTTGACTTCGTGGGGACTGTCGGATCACAATAGTTGGGGGTTTGTGTGCGGTATTTAATTAGGCAGATGAAAGCATGTTGGAATGAAACAGTAGTATCTCTAACTTGATGGCCTGTTGTGCATCTTATCCCTAAAACCATAACAAAAGATGCTTCCATCTGAAGGAAAAGAGTGCCTCCCTCCCTCTCTTTTTCCCCAGCCGACATCCAGTTAACATGGTTCCCGCCTCACCACCGTGTTCTAGTGAATAAGCCATTGCTGACCACCCCTACTTTCTTGACGCCACCTGACCGATGGGATCCAAAGGGAAGGGCCTGGAGGGGGAAGCTCGGTACAGTGGTGAGCACCTCGGCTTCTGGCCTCATCTGTCCCCAGCTCTCGGACCCTAGGCCAGTCTCCCCCACAAAGGGACAGCTTTATTTTAAGCCTACCCTGGCTTTTCTTTCTCAAAGTAAAATAGTTACTAGAACTTGGGCCTGTAGGACCAAGATTTGGAGGAGATTTATAAAATTAAACACAGTTGAAGACGGGAGAATGAAATATAATAAAAACAATGTCCAGCTAAAGAAGCATCCAGAAAGAGATATTAGTAGGTAACAGGATGATCTCAGAGGTCTTGTCTAGCTCTAAAATTCCATTATTTTAATTCTGGGTTGTAAAATGCCAACATTTACCCAAGTCAATAAACATCAAGAGACTGATATTTCATTGGAATCCAAGTCTGATTTTTCAATATTGATTTTTGTGAAGTCAATTTTGGTTTAAAGTGCCTTTTTAAATTGGTGCTCCTGTGGTGTCAAATGTCAACATTTATTTTTCCAGAACTCTCTTTCCTACGAGGACTCTGGGCAGCGAATGAAGCTTTTGATACTTGGAGTTCCTGTTTTTCTTGCTTTTGATGCAAGGTCCTGATTAATAGTGTGGGGTGTTTTTGTTTTTGTTTGTTTGTTTGTTTTACTGAGCCTTTGAGCTTCCTGTTGGGATATGAAAAGTAATTTCTACTCTATGTAAGAGTGGGGTGGGGGAAGGAGGAAGGGTTCATTTGTCCTCTAGTTGAAAGCTTCACACGGACCTGAACTGCAGCTCACCATTCACCTGCTGTGTGACCTTGTGTTAGCCACTTACCCTCTCTGAGCTTTGTTAGGTTATTCACAAAATGAAAATAACAACACCTACTTTACAGAGAGGCTGGGAGAAACATATAAATAGCTCATGCCAGCGTCTGGCCCAGAGTCCAGCCCACAAAAGACTTTCAGCAAATGGAATTGTCCCTTGAATTATTTTCCTTCCACTGCTACGTTTTATTTAAAAATGTTCAGATCTACAGAAAACTGGAAAGAATAGGACAATTAACACCCATATACTTTTCATCTATTCACCAATCATTATTACTTTCCCACATCTCCTTCCTTCTCTCCTTCTCTGGTTTTTCCCCCTGAATTATTGGAGTGTGGGTTGCAAACGTAAGACCACGTTGGGATGTAGCTCCTAGAAATATGGATACTCTCCCACATAACAACATTCCCACGGTACACCTAAAAAAGTAATGTTCATAAAAAATATTATTTAAAATAGAATTTGTATTTAAAACTTCCCCATTGTCCCCAAAATGTCATTTTGGGTTTTCTTTAATTCCAAAATTTTTTTTAAAAATTCACACATTACATTTGGTCATCAATTTCTCTTTGTCAATGTGCCCCCTTGATTTTTATGTGGTATAAGAACAAAGACACTCTACAGAGCAAGCAGGGACAAAAAGCAGATGGTAATTTGGCAGAAAAGGCAAGAAGGAAACTTTAGAATTGGGTTTGATTCCTCTCTGAGCCACTGGCTCTGGGTAACCTTGGGCCTGATGCTTCCTACAGATGTTTGCTGCATCATCTGGAATCAGGCCCTGCACTGGCCCAACTCAGGACCCATTATCAGTCCAGTGGAGGGCGTTGAGGCTTATGAGCTTTCAAAGTCATACAGAGCCCAGTCTGAATCCTCCTTTCCTAGTGGTGTGACCCTCAGCATTACCATCTGCAAAATGGGTGTGCTAACTTTAGTGCCTACCTCACAGAGACACAATTCATAATCAGAACCAAACCTCCTAATTTGTGTGGAGCACTAGAACAGCAGCTGACACAGAGTAATGGCTCTATTTTTTTTAAATGATAGTTTAGTTTTTAATTTTCCAGAAATTATGGACTCTACAATCAATGCTCTTATCTGCACAGCAACTGCCTTTGGCTTATGAAGAGCCCTTCACCATTTATGAAGCGCTTTCTCTATTATCTCCTACTTCCAGAATGCAGTCCGAGGAGGTGGCCACGTGGGGGACAGTTTCCCCCACTTCAGAGAGGGGACCTGGAGGCTCAGAGAGGTTGAGCAGGTGGGCTGAAGTTACCCAGCTGGCTGCAGAACCCCGACTCAGAGGGGGCCCACCCTGTCTTGCCCTCCTGTTCTGAGCTCTTGTTCCGTTTTCAGTTTCCACGGCATCAGCACTGTGTGGCTCTCCAGCCATTTCTGCCTTCAGAACACACATCTTGTCTCATTTGAATGTCCACTCAAATCTGGACACCCCTTGCCTCCTGCTATAGGACCGCAAAAAGGAGGGTCTGCTCTTCTGAGCCTCCATCTGCCATCTGTGGGATGGAATGTGAACCCTCGGGTCCCGGCAGGCTGCTAGGGCTCTGAAATGCGAGGCAGGGACGTGCGCTGAACTGCAGACGCTGAACAACAGAGTGGCCACTGTTAGCCTCAGACTCCTGTGGGCCTACTAAGGGCTCCTTCAGGAGCAATGCGTCCCTTTATGTGCAGAGCCAAAGAATTAGCACAGAAGAGTAGGGTCCCTTCCCTTCTCCCCGGCTTCATTTCTGAATCATAAACGACAAGAATCAAAGTCACTTTGAAAAATGGCTTTTCGTTTGTCATAATTTTCATTTCCTCAAAGAGAAGGCATATTGTCCTAGGCAAAAATCAATGCTTCCCCATAATAACGTGCCTACAGAGATCCGTTGCTGAAAGCCTCATGGAGAAGGAATGGAAGCTTATCTATAGGATACATCAGCCACATCAAGAATCTGAAAATCAATACTTTATGGGCTGACATTAAAAATGTACAATTTTTTAATCAAATTACAAAACAACTGACTATGAGGTTTTAAGATGAAAACTGTGTCTTGCCACTAAAAAACAAGGTCTGCAGGCATCCCGAGTGAAAATGTATCCTCTTATCAACCTAAATATTAGAATTATCAGAGCATCCTCCATGTTGCAAGAACCTAGTCACTCCTCCTCCATCCCACCGATAGCACATATATCTCACAGCCACCAAGTCAGAACCTCTAACTGGGACAGAAAGGAGGGAATGTTTGCTGGGTGCGGCTACACGCCACAGTCTGGGCAAGCTGCTAGAGAGACGAGGCCAAAGAAGCAGATCATACGTCAGACCATGGCCCTCTGAGGCTCACCATCTTCCCCATGGTGCCCTCTCTCACTTGGGGTCAAAGCCCCAGCAGTGGCCCCCAACCCCACGTGGCCTGGCCCTGGTTAGGTTCTCCCTGATGTCCCCTCCCTTCCTTTTCAGCCAGGCTGCCTTCTTCTCTGCTCTGAACACACACACACACACACTGCCCCTGCATTCCTTCCCCAGGCCTGCTGTAACAAATTACCACAACTGAAGGGCTGGAAATGAGAGAAATGTATTCTCTCCCAGCTCTGGAGGCTCGAAGTCTGAAGTCTCAGTCGGGCCATGTTCTTTCATAAGGCTCTAGGGAGAATCTGTTCCATGCCTTTCTCTTAGCATCCGGGTGACAGCTGGGAATCCCTGACATTCCTGGTCCTATAGATGCATCACTTTAATTTCTGCCTCTGTGGTCACACACCATCTCTCTGTCCCTCCGTATGTCTCTGTCTCTCTGTGTCTCTTCTCCTCTCCTTACAGGACACCAGTCATATCGGATTAAGGGCACACCCTACTCCAGTATGACTTCATCTTTACTAATTACATCTGCAATGACTCTATTTCCAAATAAGGTCACATTCACAAATACTGGGGCATTAGGCCTTAACATAGCTTTGGGGGGGCATAATTCAACCCACAACACACACTAGCCTCAGGGCCTTTGCACTTGCCATTCTCTGTGTCAAAGGCTCTTCCCCCAGGTGTCTACACAGTTCACTCCGTCATGCCCTCCAAGTCTTTGCTCAAATCCAGTCTTCTCAGGGAGACCTTCCTGATTACACCACGTGAAATGGCAACACCCCCACCCCTCACACACTCTCCATCCCACCTACCTGCTTTCCTTTTGTCCACATTACATGACTTCTGATTGTATAAATTACTGATTGGCTTGTCTGTCTGTCCTCACTAGAGTAGAATGTAAACTCCATGAGGGCAGAGATTCTTATCTGTTTGGTGAAACGACGGTATCCCCCACACTGAGGACGGTGCCCGGCGTGTCATATGCACGTTATAAACACTTGTGGGATGCATGAATGGTCCGACGTGAGGGAAGGGGCACGTGAGAACAGAGCCTGACACTACAGGGTGATGGGGGCTGTGAGGCACAGCACAGGCGATTGTGGGGAGACGGAGGAGGCAGCGGTCTGGCTCCAGCACGGGGAAGAAGGGGTCAGGGGCGGCTTCCTGGAGGAGGTGACATGTGAGCAGTGTCAGGAAGGGCAAACAGAGTAGTCAAGTGCTGGGGGTTGGGTGGAAGGGAGACCGCAGAGGCGGGCACCCCAGGCAGGACACCCAGCATTCTGAGAGACGTGACACCACCACCTCCTCCTCCTCCTTGTGATATTTCCTGAGTGCCTGTGTGCCAGATGTTCTGTTTTTTGGGGTTTTTTTTAGAGAGACAGGGCCCCCCGAGCAGTGGGGGAGGGAGGGAGGCGAGCGCAAGGTGGGGGGTGGAGAGAGAATCCCAAGCAGGCTCCACATTCAGTGCAGAGCCCGATGCGGGGTCAACATCACGACCCTGAGATCTTGCCCTGAGCTGAAATCAGGGGTCGAACGCGTAACTGACTGAGCCGCCCAGGCGCCCCAGCAGGTGCTCTTCTGAGCACCTGTCTTAGCTCACGGAATCGTCATAGCCAACGAGGCAGGTGCTTGGGTTAGTTTCCTACAGCTGCTCTAATAGGCTGCGAACCTCATGCCTTAAAACGACAGAAATGTACGGGGACCTTACAGATCTGGAGGCCTGAAGTCCAAAACCAGTCTCACTGGGCTACAGTCAAGGTGTTGGCAGAGCTGCTTCCCTTCGGAGGCTCTAGGAGAGAAGTGACTCCCTGGCCTTTTCCAGCCGCCTGCGTTCCTTGGCTCCCGACCCCGTCCTCCGCCTTCAGAGCCAGCCGTGCAGCCTCTTCAGGTCTTGCTCTGACTCGGACCCCTACTTCCATTTCCCCATCTCCTGCTCTACCTGGACTCTCCTGCCTCCCTTCTAAGGACCTTGGTGATGACACTGGAGCCACTGGACAATCCAGGACAGTCTTCCCACCTCCAGGTCTCTAACTTCATCTCATCTGCCAAGTCCCTTCTGCCACGCTGGGTAAGCTTCAAAGGTTCTGGGATCAGGACAAGGACATCTTGAGGGGCCACAATTGCGCCCACCACAGTCCTCCTGTTACACATTTTTCAGATGGGGACCCTGAGGTCCCGGCAGCTCTGTAACTTCCCAGGCCCCGGGGGCTGGAGGGATAGAGGCTGAGCCGGGATTCAGAAGCACAGTCTCTCCACAGAGGCCACACCCTCATCCACCCTGTGAGACAACCTGGCAGGTGCACAGATCTGCAAGGAACACCATGTGGCTGGAGAGCCAAGGATGCTGGGGGAACAGCAAGAGCTGAAGCAGGTGCAGCAGGGCAGGTGAGGATGCAGAGGCCCTGTGAGCCATGAACAAGCCGGACTTTCTCCTGAGGGTGATGGGAAGCCCCAGTAGGGTTGTCCTCACCTTCAAATATCCCGGCATGAGTGAAGGACAGGCGGCGTGGCAAGGCGGGTGCCTACAGGTCTCGGGAGATATGAGCTCACCACGCAGGTGCTGGCAGAGCAAGGGAAGTAAGAGACACCTTGACCCCCTCAGCCTGGGTGCAACATGAACATGGCCCCCGCGGGGGCACTGGTATCCCGCCCCATTTCAATGAAAGGTTGATATATTTTGGCCAGAACTCTGAGAGAAAAAAACTTCAATTATCCTAATTGTTCAAATACTGTCTTCTAGTAGAAAAATGAGATGTTAAACAAAAGGTGGGTGGGTGGTTGCAACAAAGACAGAGTTTGGGCGGGAGGCAGAGCGGGGAGTAAGAGAGTCGCTGGGGAGGAGGGGGAGGGGGCAGCGAGGAGCCGCTGGGTAGCAGCGGGTGGAGGAAGGTGGAAGGCAAGAATGCCCAGGCTTTGGGGGACGGCAGACACTGGCCAATGCACTGAGAAGGGCAGGCCAGGCAAAGAGCCCGAGCCAAGAGCAGACAGGAGCGTGGCTTGCACTGACCTACAGTGGGACCTTGAGCAAGAGCCCTTCTCTCTCTGGCCCTCAGTTTCCCCATGTGTACGGGGGGATATGAGAGAGGAAGGATCAGCCTGATGCTCTGCAGGGTTTTCTGCAACACTCAACTTCTCCTTCACCACCTGGCCGGGCACACCTCCCAGGAAGCCCCCCTCCTGGCCTCTTGAACCTTTGCCAGCCGTCCCCACCCAGGAGGCACTGCCCTTTATGGAACCAGGACCTGAGAGCCTGGGACCTCGGCCAGCATGCACTCCGGGCCAGGTGGAAAGGCTCCCAGCTGTGGCCTCCACAGAGGGGGATGAAATCTAGCCCACACCCCAGTTGCCATGCTGCACACCCACCAATGGGACACTGGGCTGTCCTCCTGCCCCCACCCCCACATTTGTCTCTACCGGTTACTCAGGCAGGAAACCCCAGACCATCAACAACACCCAGCACAGGGCTCCACATTGGCTGGGAGACCTAAGTGCCCACGCTGCTCCTGGGGCTCGTCTCCTCCTACCAACGGCTCCCTGTCCTCAGTCCCTGTGTGACCCACATGGAGCTGGGAGACTGTGGGGCAGAGAGAAGGCAGGCTTGGCAAGAAACCACTTCAGCCACTTCCTCCTGGGGGGGATCTTGGGGAGGACCTGGGCTTTCTCTGGGGGTGGCCATGATGCCCCCCCCCCACCCAGGGTGCTGAGAGAGTCAAACGGGATAACAGGGTGACTGCATTTCGTACTAGAAGGCTCTACATGCACACAGTGATGGTTAGGATCACTCCTCTTTGATGACACAGAGTTACAGGCTCAGAGGTTTCTCTGAATTTTTAAGGTAGGTCCACAACCAATTGGATCCATATTCTACCAGCCCCATGGCCAGTCACAGTCTGGAGGAATGCATTTAGGCAACTATCTCTTTAATCCTCAGAGCAACCCAAAGAGGGAAAGACCAGTTTACACCCACTTCACAGATGAAGAAACTGAGGCTCAGAGAGGTTTAAGGGGCTTGCCAAAGAGCACACAATGTTGTAGTGATCTGGATTCACACCAAGTGCACCTTCCTCTAAGGCCTGCACAGGGACATGCCACAACCAAGGAAGACAGGACTCAGGGAGAACAGTAGAGGGAACATTCCCCGCCAGCCAGAGAAGGGGAACTGCATGCAAGGGGACCAGCCTGGGCAAAGCTCTGGATAGAACCTGGGAACATTATGCTAAGTGAAAGAGCCAGTTACAAAGGAGCATATAACATACACTTTCATTTACAGAGAATGTCCAGAATAGGCAAATCCATATGGACAGAAAGGAGATTAGTAGTTGACAGGGACTAGGGGAACTGGAGGAAAAGGGAGAGTGACTGGTATGGGTATGGGTTTCTTTTTAGGGTGATTAAAATGTTCCTAAATTGATGGTGGCAATGGCTGCACAACTCTGTTAAGTATACCAGTTACCTAAATGGCTGAATCATACGGTACATGAATCATAGCTGTTATTTAAAAAAAAAAGATATGGAAGTGAGTCTGATCTCTGGGTTAGCTCAAGGTGAAATCTTAGTGAGGCAGTTAAGAGCCTGGGTTCAAATCCTGCTACTTGCTGTGTGATTTTGGACTAGTTACTTAACCTCTCTGTTTCTCTATTTCCCTAACTGTACAAGCCCGGTAACAATACTCTTAGGATTATGAGATTTGATGTCTTAAAAAAATATATTTTATTTATTTATTTTAGAGAGAGAGAGATGAGCACGAGTGGGAGGAGGGGGAAGGGGTAGAGGGAGAGGGAGAGGGAGAGGGAGAGGGAGAGAATCCCAGGCAGATTTCACACTGCATTCAGAGCCCGATGCAGGGCTTGATCCCACGACCCTGAGATCATGACCTGAGCTGAAATCAAGAGTCGGACGCTTAACCGACTGAGCCACCCAGGAACCCCGAGATTTGATTTAAATGATGTAAACACCTATATTTTAAAAGGCCTGGCTCATTTTAAGTTCTAGACAAGTACTTGCTCTTATTTTTGTTACCTGAATGAACACCAAGCATGATGGCCTTTAGTCCCCTTTGCATGTTGTATGTACAAAGCTGCCTGTTCTGTCCATCATGAAGTGACCTAAAACGCTTTCCCTTTGGAGGGAGAGAAACAAGCATTCATTCAGTCAATAAGTAGTCATTCTTGCCGGTGGCTAGAACTTTTCTGGATTCCCCTGGAGAGCTGAACCAGCAGAGAAGTTATAAGGAAGTGAATTCTAAGATACCACTGAGATCATCTTGCCTTGGGAATAAAGGAGAGAGGATGTGGAAACCTAATATGTCTCGGTTTGAAATCCCCTTTCTTGAGCGAGGCAGCTGAGCAGAAAGGATGTAGGAACTGGCTTCAAGTAGATTAGCCTCAGCCTCTGACAGGCCAGTTTGTAGGGGTGGCCCCAATTTCAGAGGTCCACATGATGCTCTGAGCCCACCTTCGCTCCTGGACTTTCTCCTTGAATAAGCTACTGAGATTGGAGGCCAAGTCATCAACAAGTTGTGACTGGCCTGCATCATCTCTCTTGTCAGCCTTATCCATCCTCTAGAGGATACCTGGACCACCAGAAGCCCCCCTCTTCTGGGAAGAAGAGCCCAAAGCCCCGACTGCAATGTCCAGGGTTTCAGCACATGAATGAGATGCAGTTGGGATAAGCTATTCCCCAATCTCTTGTTCATCATTCTGGCTAATGCAGGAATCATCTGGAACAACCATGTAGAAATACTGTGTTCCAGTGGGCTTTGTAAGCTGTCCTCACCTGCAGGTCTGTTAGACTCACTATGAGTACCTAACAGTTTGAGAAGCTGCACGGGGAAAAGCTGTTCCTTGAAGTAGCAACCACCCTGTCACACGTCCACACAGGGCGGCTGACAGGTGAGCACCCATCAAGGACGTCTCGAAGGGGATGCAAGTGCCAGCGTCTGATCTGTGTAGTCCCATAGCCACTCTCCTTGGTTTCTGACCCATCAGCAGTACCCCCGACCTGAAGCTCAGTCAACTACGAAAATCACAAACCAAATGAGCTACCAGGGACCTCAGAGACAATCCAGTCCAGCCCCTCTACTACAGCACAGAAAAAACGGATTTTTCAAGAGGAGAAGTTAACTTGCCTGAGGTCACGCCGCTATTCGGGGCAGAGCCTCGAGTCTTAAATTGGTGTGTTCAACTGGGCCTGAAGTTGGACACTGGCAGCCAGACTTTCAGCTGAAAAAACTCTTTCAAGACTTTTTGTTTCCATGGAGGAGAGCCAAATGGCTTTTCATCAGATAAGGATGCTTCTCAAACATGGAGAATTTTAGAAAAACACAGCTTTCCCTCCAGACCATTAACAAGTAAAAATCAGAATAGATGCAGGGCGCCTGGGCGGCTGAGTCGTTAAGCGTCTGCCTTCGGCTCAGGTCATGGTCCCAGGGTCCGGGATCAAGTCCCACTTGGGGCTCCCTGCTCCGCGGGAAGCCTGCTTCTCCCTCTCCTTCCCACTTGTGCTCTCTTGCTGTCTCTCTCTCTCTCAAATAAATAAATAAAATCTTTTAAAATGAGAGAGAGAGGGCGCCTGGGTGGCTCAGTCGGTTAAGCGTCTGCCTTCAGCTCAGGTCATGATCCTGGGGTCCTGGGATCGAGCCCCACACTGGGCTCCCTGCTCCGTGGGGAGCCTGCTTCTCCCTCTCCCACTCCCCCTGCTTGTGTTCCCTCTCTCGCTGTGTCTCTCTCTGTCAAATAAATAAATTTAAAAAAAAATCAGAATAGATGCTTCGAGAAATTACAAGATGTGAGATACAACAATAATAACTTACATGGGTTTAAAATGATCCCACTTGGACCCAAGAATAAACTGTTTCAATTTTAGCCCAATTTTACAGATGAAATGAGTGGAGACCAGGCAAGCTTGAGAGAAGAAAGAATGAGAAGCCTGGGCTGACTTCAAACCCAGGACTTCTGCCCCTACCCCGCTGTCCTAAAGCCACATGTTATAAAGATACACAAATTTTGAAAGGAAGGTAGCTAATCATCTAGGCAGCAGGCTAGCTCTAGCCCTCTCCTGAATTGCACTTGCTGAGGCCAGAGCCTTCTCTGGACATCTGCTGGGGTTTGACCAGCTGTGGGGCACCGTGACGCTGTCAAACACTTGCGCATGCTGTGAAACTGCCCACTTTAAGTGACAACACCTTTCTTTCTCTCTCCCTTATATAAAAAGTACAGGCATTGCTATTTCAAAGCTTTTCTATTAGCTACGCCACTGTACTTGACTTTTCCTCCGAGAAATCCCACCTCCCTCTCTGCTCTGTGTGTGACCCAAACCTCTCCTGAAAATGGAACTTGCCTTCACATCCCACCTTGCCTCCAGCACCCGCTGCCAACTACTGCTGGCGGTATCTTTCCCTAAGAAGAAAGGGCAAGAGTTGGTGGCATGACGGAGTGTGGATTCCCCTTCGGCCAACTTCTCTTACCTGCACGTCTCCCAGCTTCCGCCTGTGCAACTTAGGATACCCACGTGCGTGCCCATACGTGCATGCCCGTGTGCACACACACGCACACATCAAAAGCTGCTGCAGCTCCCCAACTGCTTTGCCTTTAGCCCCACCTGCCTCCTTATGTAGGTCTTGCTCTTGTTAGAGCAGGGCTGAGCCCTTCTCCTCTCTGATCACCGTTAAATCGGTTGCCAGATTTAAAACTGAGTCTAAGTCAGAGCCAAGAGTAAGAGCCCCAAAGGCTTCAGATCCTTACAAACCACTCTGGGCAAGGAAAGGGATAATTCTTAACACTCACAGTCCTGAACACTAGGGGTTCATCCAAACAGGACGAAGAGCTGAGGTTTAATGAGCAAGGCAATTCATTCAGACCTGACAGTTACATATTTTCAAATGTGTTCCAAAATGATGGGTGCCTTCATTTGTAAAGAGAACATAGAGATTATTGGGTTCATGCTATTATTTTAATAAAGAATAATAATTTTCACAGAAAAGACTAGAAGTGATCAGATGATGAGCCTAAAATTTCTTCTTGCTCCTCTTTATACCTATGATGATTCTAATCATTAAGCTGAGCATCAAGCGCATTTACTGCTGGGAGCTCCTTAAATTACAAGCAATTTTCTTTTCCTCAAGAGCAGATAATAGAAACCAGCCTGAAAGGGGTGGCCGTCCTTTTCCGCATACCCCCGACGGCTTCAACATCTCTGCCCACTGGGTGTTTGGAATGGTTATAGTGGACACCAGTGGTCTCCTACCTAGCATTCATCTTCTCTCCCCTGGTAAACCCTGATTTTCAGCTGGGCTCACCCCCCCCCCCCCCCCCACAGGGCAGAGACCCGTGTCGTGCACAGTCCTGGCCTGATCTAAACCATTTTCCCAGATCATGACTGGTGCAGGAGTAGGCCAACCAGAACACACAGGTCCCTGAAGGAATCTGCTTGGAAAATGTGGGCCACTGAACTATGAAAAAAAAGTTTCTTTTAGTTACAGGACAGGACCCCATTATCACATGAGGGGGGCCTAGGTATTTTTGCTTTCCTGAGCCTTCCACAATCAACAAACAAATATGTAAGTGTGAGTGTGTATACACGAAAAATTACATTTTAAGGCTGCATTAATATAAAGTGCATTATTACTATTACATATCAACACATTTTCTCCAATGTAAAAGTCCTCTTTCTCTTATTTTACAGTACAGTAAAGCATTTTGTGGGCTTCTAAAAGGCACTGTGCTTACTGTACCTCAGAGATAAGTTGGCCCGGTTATAGGATTGAGTTGACACTCAATGCCCTCCCCTCCTCTGGACTTCTCATTTGAGCCCATGGATTTCCTAACGGTTTATGCCACTCTGAGCAGCTTTTTTATTCCTGGCAGCCAAGAGTATCCAGGTACCCTGGAACAACGGCCAGCAAGGACTGCTGGATGAGAAGCCCCCAGACAAGGCAGGTGAGTCCAAAGCTGAAATCAGACATTGGTTCAAATACCCATAACACTAATCTTTCTGGTCTCAATTTTCGCATCTGTAAGATGGGGATAACACCACCCACCAGACAAGATCACTCAATGAGAGATGCACCTCGCACGGAGGGGGTGTTCACGCCATGGTGGCGCTTACTTCGAGAATCCTGCTTTCGTTGTGACCAAGGTCTGGCTGTGGGGGTCTGGCAACAGGTAATTGGCACAAGCCGTAGTGGAGGCAACGGGAGCGCGAGTAGGAGAAAAGGGGGGGCACCAACACGTGAATACTTTTAAACTATGGAGCTGTGTCCAACATGGCAGCCACTAGCCACGTGGGGCTGACACCTAAATTTAAATGACTTCAGATTCAACGGAATTAAAACTTCAGTTGCTAGGTTGCACTAGCCCCATTTCAATCACTTGCTGGCCACATGTCGGTAGCGGCCAGCATTTCAGACAAAGCAGCTAGAGAACCATTCCACCCATCAACGCAGACACTTCTGTGGTCCAGCACTGCTGTAGGACGAACGCACCACCATTAAATGCTCTGCTAATATCAAAACTACCGATCAAAACCCGACCGACGGGATTCTCAATTCAGAAATACTTCATCAACTTCTGTGTTCGGTTTATACAGTTAGGAAAAAAGCAGCACAGGACGACGAGTCCAAAAATCTGTATTCAAGCCTCGATTCTCACGCTTCCTTGGCTGTGTAACCCTGGAAAAGACAACTTACCTTTCCATGCCTCAGGCTCCTCATTAAAAAAAAAAAA
>NC_058415.1:61382202-61431994 GCF_002201575.2 Neomonachus schauinslandi
CCCCCCCCCTTCCTGAGCCGAAGGCAGACGCTTAACGGACTGAGCCACGCGGGCACCCATTCATTGCCAAATTTTAATAGAGCAGAGACCCCATTGTGCTTTCATTTTGGTTGGAGCCACTTTGATAAGTTTCTGTGTGTTTCTGTGTCTGCTTCCTCCAACAAGCCTGTGAGCCTCTCAGGGGCAGGCACCAAATTAGCATCGTCAGCCTCCAGTGGGCCCAAGCCAGGTAAGTGTTTTGTGAATGAAAGGCCAGAAGGCAGCCCTCCTCAGCCCCTGAGCCTGGCGGTGTTAGCTGTGTAGCAAGTAGGCCGATGGGCTGGGGGGTCCCGACGGCCTCACGTGAGAGAAGAGTGGCTCTGGGAGGAGTGGTCAGAGTGGAATCCATCAGGAAGCAAGCCTCCTCCGGCACGGCAGCTTCCCACGACAGCAGCCCTGGGGGCGTAAGGACCAGCTGGGTGACCGCTCAACAAGTTCTTTAGGACACTGACTGACTCTCACACCGGAATAATATTAATGGAAGTTTCACGCCCTGATAAATAGTTCATCAGCAGGCACGGAAGGTGATGGCCCACCCTCCGTCCGGGGAGCCAGCCTGGGGTGCCACTGCCTCTTTGTCTCCTTTCTCCGTCTTCACATCCAATTAGCTGCCAAGGCCCACTGCCTCCACCATCTGCTCCTGCCTCTCCATCCCCTGCCCCAGCCCTAAGGGAGACCCTGCAGCTTCTCAGCTGGACCGTGGCAATGGGCTCCTCACCGCTCTCTGTGTCCCTTCCGGCCCATCCCCACACCGTCACAATAATCTTCCAGAAGCCCAGCTAGGAACTGATCACGCCCCTACTCAGAAGCCTGCAATGGCTCCTCGCAGCTCCAGAACCGAGAGCAAATATTTAGGCCTGACATTCAGGCTCCTCTGAGGTCTGGTCTGACCTAACCCTCCCTGATCACCCACTACTCTGATTCCTCTGCCTCTCTAGCCCAGTGAACTACAGATCCCACCCTGTTTGTAAGACATGAAATTAATTTAGCGGGTCCCAACCAGGAATTTTTAATAAAATAGAACAGAATATGAAATACCAGAGTGCATTGCACATAGGAAGTTTCTATTTCATGAAAATTCTGATTTAGGTGCGTGTGTGTGTGTAGGTGTGAATGTATCACACTGTAAGCCGCACATCTTACCATGGGTCAAAGTCAAAAAGGTTTGAAAAGTGCTGTTCAGGCCCACACTGAATTCACGGAGTCTCTTCTCTGTTCTGTGCTCACTGGCTCCTCTCCACTTCCTCCTGTGCAGTCTCCTCCTCCCCTCCACCCTAGCCACCTCCATCCACCCCGATCCTACTCACCCATCCACACTGTCTTAGCTGGCTTCCCCCAGAAGAGCCTGAGACAAGGATGTTTCTCTGGGAGGTGACCCCAAAAAGCACCAGTAAGGAAATGGAGAAGGGAAATCGAAAAGGAACTGGAACAATCCAGGATGTTCTGTGGCAGGTTCCTGCTGTGTGCACCTGGACTCAGGCCGCTGGGGCCTCTGGGGGTGAGGGAGCTGGGGTGTTCATCCACCCCCTCCTGCCGATCATCCCTGCAAGATCCTGCAGATGGGGGTTGTCAGGGCAGCATGGGGCGCACAGTGTCCAAAGGCTATGAATGGAGCAGTGACAAAGATGGACGCAAGTCATTTTCGACACGAAATCTGGCCTTACGCTCTGCCCATCCTACACACACACACACACACACACACACACACAGAGGCATCATGGTTCTACTTCTGTAGTAGACATTCCCTTTTCTACCTTTGTTCTTGAACTTCATTGATATAAAAATTTTAATAGAGCAAAGACTCCATTCTGCCATTATTTTATTCGGAGCCCCTTCTGATATTTCTGTATGTTCCCTGCAACGAGACGGTGAGCTTCTTGGAGGGATCGAATTAGCTCAGCACTCGTGCGTTGTTCTCCCTGGTAACAAAGCCCATATTTTCCTTGGGGAACACCTTCCTCTGCTCTCAGTCCCTGGGAGCCACCGTATCCCTGTGGCCATAGTGACAGGGGCAGAGATGGGCACCGACCCCAAGAGGTCCACGGAGGCGCAATCCGGGGATGTGCGTTTGCTCTGTTGGCTAAAAGAATCCCTGTTGCTGAGAGCTGTCCGCTGCCATCCTCCCACCAAGAGGAAGAAAAGCTACAAGAGAATGTAGCCAACAAAAGGGAAGGGAAGAGGGGAACCGGGTCCTCGTGCTGGCACTCGGTAGGGAAAAGAAGCGGTCTAGAGAGAGGAGAGGAGGAGGGCCACCCAAACACCTGTCCCAGGCCACTGCGGTTCCCGGCCGCCAGCACACGCCACCACTGACCCAGTCACGACCCCGACCTCCAAAACAGAGGCAGTGGCCTGTTACAGACACTGAGTGTGGGCAGCAAAGAGCAGAAAGGACGAGGCTGTGGGAAAGGAGGCCGGGAACAGAAGCGTGTCTGGGGCACCTGGGGCAGTCTAAGAGGACCCCTGGTTGCTAACACGGGGACCTCGGAACTTGCCAGCATATTAACCCAGATTCAGCTCCAGTGAGGCCCCTAGCAACACAGTTTGTCAGAGCTGGGGGACTTAGGAACATTCTGCCCAGCCCTGAGGAGGGGCAGGGACTGGCCCAAGGTCCCTCAGCAAGCTGGTGGCGTTGCTGGAACCAAAAGCCGGGCTGGTGCTCTTCCCACCGCCTGGGGCTGAAGCTACAAGAAGGTGGCCCGGTTCCTTCCATTACTGCTGTGGGGTTGCTGGAGAGCTACTCTGAACCTTTGGCCCCGCCCACTTCCACCAGTGCCCCCCGGGGGGATTTTGTCCACTGTGAATTCTCCAGTGCTCAGGAGACGAGCAGCGACTGAGTCTCCACCCCACCCTGGGCTCTAAATGCCCCCCTTGTATGTAAGAGCCACGATCCCTGGCCCTGCCAAGGACGAGGCGCGGTGTGGCCAAGACATTTCTAGTAAAATGAGTACAGTTTCTTTGGGAAGCGAAGTTACTGCAACCAAGCATGCCTATTTAGCATCACAGAACCTTAAATCACAATGAAAAGAGTAATAATAATACGGCGAAGCTAGTGTTACTTAGCACTTTCTACAGGCCAGGCGCCTTTCAAGCGCTCCGCATGGACGAACTCATTCAATCCCCAACCCTACTGAGGTGGGTACAGTCATCCCCTTTCTACAGGGGAGGACACAGAGGCACAGAAAGGTCAAAGGGCAGGCCAGGATGGGAGCCCAGGCAGTCAGGCTCCAGCGCCCCACGGAGGACCACCGTTCAACACCTCCTCTGTGCAGAAAAGGGTCAGCGGAGCAGGCCTGAGACCACAGCCCGAGAGAGGACTGTTTGTGAGGCTGGCCACTGGCCAGAGTCTGGAAAAAATGGATTTCAGGAGGGTTCCCACCACCTTCAGAACAGATGAGGGTGGCTCAGGGTGCCTAAACCATACAAACACCAGGGTTTATGCTGCATGCCTGCTTTCCTTCTGGGACCTGGAAGTTGGCTATGTGCTAGGCAGGGGGGCCCAGGTGCCTGGCCCCCAAGAGAAACCCTGGGCACGGAGTCTGGAATGAGCTTCCCTGGTAGATGGCATTTCACGTGTCGTCACTAATCATGTGTGAGCCACCTACTGGGAGAGGCTCTCGGCATCTCGCGCCTGGTTTCCTCTGGATTTCGCCCCATGTGCCTTGCTGACTTGGCTTTGTCTCCTTTCACTGTAAAATCATAGCTGTGAGCACCACAATACAGAGCGCTGTGAGTTCTCCCAGCGAATCATGGAACCTGGAGGTGGTCTTGGGGACCCAACACATCCTCAAAAACCCTAAAGCTAATCATTGGAAAGAACAGCACAGAAAGCTGTGACTCAGCTGGTCTTGGGTGACATTTTTCTCTGCCCCTATTTATATGGTACATAAGACTATCTCTCTAGTATCGCAATGTGGACTGAAGTATATTGCCAGGCACTGGGCTAGCATACGGTCCCAAGGCCAGTAGGGTTCTCTGAGGACAATTCCCCAAGAGGAACCTCCCACACCCATTCTGGCCTCCTGGGGCATCCAAAACTGGCCCTCAGCCACCAGTAATACCAGCAATATTGTTTTACTTATACGGAAACTGAGGCTCAGAATGGTTGTGTGATGTCCTCAAGGACTAGAATCTAGGTCTCTTGCTTTTTTAAAAAAAGGACTTATTTATTTATTTATTTATTTGAGAAAGACAATGTGAGCCGGTGGGGGAGGGGGGGCGGCAAAGGAGAGAGAGAGAGATTCCTCAAGCAGACTCCCCACTGAGCATGAATCAGGGTTCCATCCCACAACCCTGAGCATCATGACCTGAGCCGAAACCAAGAGTCGGACGCTTAACTGACTACGCCATCCAGGCGCCCCAAGGTCTCTTGACTTCCTATCCAAGATCTGTCCCAGGCACAACGAAGAGAAGAGTCAGAACATTTTGTGCAATATAAGGAGTAATACCCCTCCTGTAATAGGGTATGCTCCCAAACACACTAAACAAACACAGGTAATGTGCTGGGGATGCTAGAAGAATCAGACACAGCCCCTGTCCTATGAAGCTCACATCTGGGAAAAGGCTTTATTTCAAGGACTGAGTTCCCCATCACCAGGAATGTCAAGTAGAGGCTGGGTGGCTGTCTGTTGGGAACCCCTGCCTTCTAGCACCTGACACAGGAATTCAGTAAGTTAATGTTGAGCTGCTAATGCCAGATAAGCCTCTCTCAGGCCTGCCATACTCTTTCTCCAACTCCTCCTCTCAACTCAACCGTTCTGCTCCAGAGAAAGCCCAGCCCAGGAAACGTGCGGGCAGCCGGCAGAGAACACACAGTGGGCTTTGGAAACAGATGGCCCCAAGTTGGATCTCAGCTCCACCCCACACTAGCTCTGGGATTCTGGCAAGGGCCATAAGCCCTCTGACCCTGAGCTTCCTCATGGGGGCGGGGGGGGGGGGGCGCCTCGGAGATGGCGTGAAATCTGCACCTGGCCACGTGCCTGTCACCCAGCAGGAGTGTCATAAAACTTGTGCCCTACCCCCCTCGACGCCCAGAGTGCTGGATGTGCCAGTTTTATGAATAGGCCACCTACTTTCCTTTCTTCACTCCACCAACAGGAGGGAGAATTAGGTTAATTACACTGAGAAGAAAGACGAGAGGGTAACAAGGTCTCTAATCCCATCTTTTGTTCACAAGTTAAATAAATGTAAAAAGTTCTTACCTAAGTGATGTTAAAATGTGTGACCTCATTACCCTGTGTGCTGGCCATGGTGTGGGGCTTAGTCACTGAGAAGGAGATCTCGGCTATTCAAGAACCACTTCACTTACATAAGAATGAATGTCATCCTTACATCATCAGGTGAAATGTCAATTATTTTTTAAATGTTTCTTTTTTTTCTCCAAGCAAGTTCCCAGGAACATCAGGAAAGAAAGCAACTGACGGGGATGGCACGCAAATATACCACTATTTCCCTAAGTCCCCTTCTCTACACTATCCTTCTTGAGATGTTTATAATCATGCAGGATGTGCTTCTCCCACTTGAGAGCATTCTAATAGCACATCTCCGTGTTTTGACATCACCTTCATGCCTGCCACGTTCAGCGGGGTACGCTCTGTACTTGCGAGCACTTCTCCAGGCCTCATTCTGAACCAGGTAACTCCTTCCCTGCCCCCTCTCTGAGTCCCTTTCCTCCTCTGCCCATGGGTGGTCAGGGACTAGATCAGGGATTCTCAAACCCAGCTTACTTAGCATCATAATCAGGCCTCACCCAGACCCACCTCTAGAGAGGAGGGGGTTGGAAATCTGAATTTTTTTAAGACTCCCTGTTCCCAGGCGCCCGGATGCAGCCAGTCTGGCATCCAGCCCGACTAGACTCTCTTTACATTCCTCCAGGATTGATAGCCCACCTTTCAGATGACCCCAAAGAACTGCTACCTGGTAATAATATTAATCATTTCCCAATTTCTAGGCATCTGAGTTATTTTCCATTTTCCTAAACATGACTCTTTTTAAATAGGTCGTGCCAGACATCATTTTTCCTCACTCATGAGCATCCACAGAAAACACAGAGCCCAAAGGAAAATCCACATCCTAAAGGTCCATTAAAAAAAAAAAAGATGGATGTCTCGCAATCCAGGTCAGTTTCAAAGGTAGATTTCTCCTGATTCATCTCTCAGTGACGACAGGACAGGGCTGGTAGATTTGATTTAAATCTAACTGATTTAACTCTCCAGTCAAGAGGACTCAATTTGACCAATTTTTCTCCAACAAAAGATGTGTTCTTTTTTCAGAAATATAACCTTAAAACTTCCTTTAGAGCCCAGAGACAAATGTAACTTTCTTCTTTGTTTAAAAAAAAAAAAAAATCATGATTTTATTAGCATCCAAGCATCCTTGAATGTCAAGGCTGAAAAGGCCTAGTGGTCACCCAGTATGACCCCGTAAGATCTCAAAGAGGCAGTGATCTTCCGAAGTCCTGCTGAGAGTTTGTGGCTCGTCAGGAGGAGGATGGTGCTCTGGACCTGTGAGCAGCCCCTTTCCCACCACACCCCTCTGCTGCTGGCTGGATTCATGGTCCTTCCCAGGAATCTCAAGGCTACAAAAGAACCCTCCACAATGCCGAGGTTTTTCCTTTTACCCAAAACTAACCAAAGCTTTCTTCTCAATTCACAAGTTCAGACACTTAGAAATAAGACTCTCCGTTTCATAGCATCACCACAACTAAAACATATACCTATTTTATGCCTACAGGAAAAATAGGACAGTGTGGTGGGATTAATGATGTTCTTCTCCGTTTTCCAAAATAGTGCCGCATTGTTTAAAAAATAAGGGTAAACCTTACAACCATAAAAACACATGAAGCTCCTGGAATGGGAACATCCAGGGGCTATCAAAAAACAAAAGGAAAAAAAAAAGGCAGCCATTTACCTTGCTTCATTTCTTCTAAATTCTAGGACCGTCTATTTTGGATATTTTCTCTAACAACAAGCATTCACATTTATGCTAACAAAGGCCCTGGGCTGATTCATATGTCTGGATCTACACTGACTTCAGTGAGGGCTGGTGGGGGGGGGGTGTCTCTCCCCGGGATATTCCCAGAATACCGTACTCATTTGGAAGATAATCAGGTGTGGTCTTGCAATAATCCCTCTGTTGACTTGAATTTTCATTTGTACTTTCTATTGCATTTTTTTTTTAATTTTTCAAATGTTTAGGCCTTGTTTCCCCAAGAATCAAAATAACGATCTCCTTTTAGCTAACTCACCCCCTCACTTGAGTACCCTTGTAGCATAATCCCACTAGATGACCCAGGACAGGACCCTGTTGCACACATACTAACTGGGTGATCCTAGAGTGAATGACTCAACCCCTACTTAACCTGTTCCCCCATCTTCAAAATAGGGGTTAAAAGAACACTACTTACCTCATAGAGTTAACTCAGCACTTTTTATAAGTTTTATAGACTTGTGCCTGGCACAGAAAAAGTACAATATAATTGATATATTTTAAAATACTTTCACCAGCCCATAAGTTAATGAGGTCATCAGCAAAATCCCAGATAGTGGGGAACACTACAGGACAAATGACCCAGTTTCATTAACAAATAAATTGCAAGGAGAAAAAAAAAAGAATGGAAGGAGGGAGACAAAGGGGGAACCTACAGATTAAAAGATACTTTCAGAGTTATTCATACATTCATGTTCAGAGCAGCATTATTCACAATAGCTGAAAGCAAGCCAAGCGTCCACTAATGGATGGATAAACAAGATGTGGTATATAAATACAATGGAACATTATTCAGTCTTAAAAAGAAATGAAATTCTGATACAATACAATGGGGATGAACCCTGAAGACATTATCCTAAGTGAAATAAGCCAGTCACAAAAGACAAATTCTGTAGCATTCCACTTTTACGAGGTACCTAGAGTATTTGAATTCATAGAGACAGAAAGTAGAATGGTGACTGAGATTTGTTCTCTTTTTTTTTCTTCCAGAAATACAACGTAAAGCCTCCTTTATAGCTCAAAGACAAATAGAGCCTTCTTCTTTGTTTAAAAAAAAAAAAAATTCGTAATTTTATTAGCATCCAAGCATCCTTGAATGTCAAAGATGGAAAGGCCTAGTGGTCACCCAGTTTGACCCCAAAAGATCCCAAAGAGGTAGTGACCTTCTGAAGTCCCACTGAGAGGGTACAGAACAGAGTTTTGGTTTAGGATAATGAAAAAGTTCTGCAGATGGATGACGGTGATGATAGCACAGCAATGAAAATATACTTAATGCCTCTGGACTGCACACTTAAAAATGGCCAAAACAGTAAACGTGATGTTATGTATATTTTACCGCAATTTTTTCAAAAAAGATTATATCATCCAATCACAACATGTGGACCTGATTCAAAATAAAAATGTGTGATGTTTATGAGACATCTGGAAATGTGAATCCTGACTGGATATTTTATAATATTAAGGAATTAGTGTTGATTCTTTAAGATGTGATCATGGTCTTTAAGAGCCCTTGTCTTTGAGAGCTACACAAAAACATGTACAAATGAAACGGGTTCAGTTGTGAGATTAGCTTCAAGATAATAAGGGAGGGGAAGAAGCGGATGGGGACACTCATGAAACAAGACTGGCCACCAGGTGCTAATTATCAATGCTGTGCGACAGGTACACGGGGCTCCTTATACCATCCCGTCCACTGTATGTTTGTAAGTTTCCATCATAAAATAAGGTCAAACTGTCTCTTATCATTAGAGAGAGGGCTCTTCCATTATGTGCATCATCTTTGTTCTCAACGGTCTCAAACGGTTCCTGGCACACCACAGCTGTGGGGTAACTGCTGTTATCTAAGACCTCAGGAATATGGAAAAGCACAGATCTTCCCTTGAACCTTCCCTCTGCCCTCTCTGCTCCAAGGCTGACCTTACCTTCCTACTGCTCATCCGTTTAAGGTGCGACAGGAGTCAACAACCTCATGGTTGGAGAGCACTTTTCAGCAGAATTAACCTCGGTTTGGAGATAAGGACCCGAGTCCCTGAGAGTTTAGGGAGTCTCTCTTGCCAACGAGCCTCAGAATCACGACGAAAACCCGAATCTGTGGCTACAGAGCCATCCTGCTTCCCCTGCTCCAAGCAGCCGCCTTCCTCCTGCTCCCAAACAGAAAGCCTTGCTTTTTCTGCCCTGCTCTCCTTCAAAGTGACCCCAGAACCCACTTCCTACAAATTTTCTTCAATGAGGCTAAAGCCTTTCCCCTAGTATTTCCCAGGTGAGCGGGAATTCTCCCTCTCCTCTTCCAGGTTTACATTTGGAGGTTGTGGGTCCTCTCCTGGGCACTGCAGGTGAGAAGAGCCGCCACCAGGTGGCCTTAGTAGGTGGCTCTGAGGTCTGAACAGCTAGGCTCTCCAGTCCTGGTCCCCAGGAGTGGGGGGGGGGGGGGGGTACGGCTCAGCCCTGGCCGCACATTCATGCCACCAGGGAGATCTGACAAGCACCAGCGCCAGGGCCCCACCTCCAGAGATATTGACCCAATTGGTCTGGGCTGGCCCCAGGCATGCTGGTTTTTTTTAACTCCTCAGCTGTTCTAAAGGGCAGCCAAGGTTTCTGATACAGCCGCAGAGACGACAGGATCCTTTTCTCTAATCTGCTAGCTTCTCCACCTACAAAATGGGACTCTTCAGCTTTTTTCAATAAATGGCTGGAAATAAAATAACCATTGGCATAAACATGACACATAAATGGAATGCACAGTAAATACTGGTTGGAAAAAAATGATGAGATTAGACCAAGATTTAAAGAATGCAACTTTTGAGGTCCTTAGGTAGAATGAAGTGTTTCCACTGCCTCCCCCCTTTCCTGTCCCAGCTCTAAAAGAAGAAACTTCGAACTTTTCTTTCTGGACGTTAATTCAAAAGCCACCAGGATAGGAAATCATCAGCTGTTAGCACAGCTTCTCTCCTCCACGCCTAAAGGAAACCACACCCCCCAGAGCGTTCCAGTGCAGACACACGCACATGCACACCCTCACCTATCTACCTGTCTCAATAGCTAGGCTGAGGCCACAGAAAATACTAATCTGCAGCATCATAAATAGCTAAAACTTTCTTTCTTTCTAGTCAGAAGGGAGGGGGTCCACACACAGTGCCTCCCTTTAGCTCACGGAGAAACAGAGCTCCAACACGACTGGGTGCGTGCATGTGGGTGCCAGGTCCGAAGCCCTTTACCTGTGTTCCATATTCCCATTTCATCCTCGGGGAAACGGAGGCTCGGAAGGATTATGTCGCTTGCTCAAGGTCACACAGCTCATCCACGACTGCCCTAGGTCCTACATTCTGGTTTGCAGACTCTAAACTCAGTGGGCTCTCCTTCATACAGCCATAGCCTCTCGCACCCCCCGCAGACTGTGCACACACACCCAGCTGCAGTCGCTGGGGCGGGCAGACCCAGGGAGCCCTGGGAGGTGCTCGTGGATAGCACAAGCAACTATTGGTGCCCGTTCTCTGCCAGGCCCCGTGGACACAGAGCTGAGTGCCAGTCGGGTGTCCCCATTCTGGGCCCCCCTGCCACAGAGGCACAGGTCCGTCACCGCCCTTCTCGCCTCCAGTGCAGTGGGTCTATTTCAATATGCGAGCTCCTCTGAGGGCCATGATAGGGAGGAAGAAGAACATTCCTTTCACCATTCACTCACTCAACCAATATTTACTGAGTGCTCTCTACGTGCCAGACGGTGCAGACTCAACAGTGTGCAAATATGGAGCTTACATACCAGTGGTGCAAATGGGTATTAGTCCAAGAGTTACATGAATGCACAGATAGTTACAGGCTGATGAGAGCTATGGAGAAGCACCGGTCATTAGAGAACACAGAGCAAAATGAGAAGTACCTGATCAGAAGGGGCAAGGAAGATGCCCTGAGGAAGTGGGGTCAGAGCTGAACTCTGAAAGATGTGTTGGGGTTCGCTAGAAAGGGGGGTGGTGTGTGAAGAGGACCTACATAGCATGTACAAAGACATGAAAGACGGGGCAGAGGCTCGAGTGCTGAGAGCAAGGGGACCGAGTTAGGAGATAAGAACGGTGATGTACACGGGGGCTGGTCCATGCAGGACCTTAAAAGTAAGATGAAGGGTGTTGGTCTTTACCTGAGTGGGCCATGTGAGCCACTGGTGGAGGGGGGGAGTCCTAAGCAAGGGGGTGATATATAGATTTCAATTCTGAAAATCAGTATCTGGCTGCGGTGTAGGGAATGAAGTGAGAGTGGGTCAAAGTGGATGGAGGGAGAGAGGAGCTCAGTGCAGCTGCCGAAGAGCTACATGATGGCCTGGAGCAGGGCAGTGGCAGAGATGAGGGAAGTGAATGAATCCGAGAGATATTTAGGATGGATACAGTGGAGAGGACGAAAGGCTGTGAAGGATGACCCTCTAGCCTCCAGCCTGCAGAAACAGATGGACGGTGGGGCCAGACACCAGGAAGGGGGACCCTGAAAGGAAACCAGAGGCGGGGAGCAGAGACCGAGGTGCTGCGATCACATCCGACAGGCTCCATCACTGGGCTTAGCCCAGCCGTCTGTTGCCGTCTTATTATGAAGAGAAGAAAAAAACAGTTGAACTGATATTTTGAGTAATAAGTGGGCAAGTACTTCAACATTTAATTTATATGTCACCAGTTTCAAAACTCATTTTAAAACCTTCCTATAATCTTACCAGGTTTACGTACACTGACATTATAACACCCAAATTATTTCTGATCTAAAAATAATTACCCCGTATGTTGCTTTGCCTGAAAAAGCATTGAGAGAAATTATTGGCAAGGAATATTTTCCCATTGCCAAAGAACAGTGAGCCAATTACCAGTTATGCCTTAACTCATTTCATCCATTCTTAAGAAAACCTATCAGAAGAGACACACGTTGCCCGAATGCATTTTGGAATAAGGGTGTCCCAGCAGGAGGGCAGAGCATCGTGAAGTGATTACGGAAACGTGAAATATGTGGAGAGCCAGACAAGAATCAGTCAACAGTTGGGAGGTCTGCTAACAGGTAGGTGGTAGGGGGTACTGGCAAGAGCAAGCAGTTCTTTGATTCTGGATCACAGGTTGCAAACCCATAGCTCTTGGGCCATATTCAACCTTAAAATATCTTCTGTTCGTCCCGTACGGTACTATTTTTAAAAACTGAGCCAACATTTAAAAAATCCAAATTTCTGGGGTGCCGGGGTGGCACAGTTGGTTAAGCGACCAACTCTTGGTTCTGGCTCAGGGTGTGATCCAAATTTCTGACTTTTCTTGAAACATCAGTAGTAGATCTGGCCAAACTGGGCCACCTTCCCAGTAACGACTACCTGAAGCTGAGTAGCCACTACCCTTCAGATGGGCAGGGCTCTCCCATCCACCATGTCCCCATGACTACTCATGTTTACCCAACAGTTAAGTGTCAGCTGATATTGATCACTTGCAATGCTGCTGCTTTTCTACGGTGAAGAAATATTTCTCTTTACCCATGTCTTTATTAGAAGTGGGAAAACAAAACATAAACCAAGAAGACAGTATGTTTCCAAGAAAAATAGAGACAGCATATTTCTTAGCAGAATTAAAAACTCTTCCAACAGGTGCAATTCACAAAGTGTGTCTGTGTGGATTTCGCTTATCCCTGCTCTGGACATTCATTTTTTATTATCTGCCCCGTGCGTGCCTATTGGCCCCTGTACGCTCTTGAGTTTGCAACCTCTCAAGGCACTGAGGCCCCAGGTCAGGCATTCAGATACAAGGAAGGGACCCAGTTCTAGGGGAAGGGGACATGAAAAAGACATGACCACGAAAAAGACCAGTGTCGAGTAATTAGAACCAAGATCCAGGGTAAGGGCCAACTTAGCCAACTCAATGATAATGATGATTCTGACCATGATAGTCACAACAACCATTACTAATCACTGACTGACTGTGTACTAAGCACCATGCTAGGTGCTTTATATATATTCATTTTAATCCATTTTACAGATGAGAAACCTGAGGCTCAGAGAGGTTAGTCATTCGCCCACAGTCAAGTGACCAATAAGTTGGGAAATCAGGATTCAAATGCTGAACCCAGGGTCTACCACCCGTGGTTTTTCCACTGGAGATGCACATCAGAATCACCAAGGGAGATATTTAGAAATACACAGGCCTGGGGCCCCACCCCCAGAAGATTCTGACTCACCAAGGCTGAGTGGAGCCTGGACTACACTATTTATTTACAAAGCTCCCCAGGTGCTCTGTAGGCACAGCCTTGGTGGAGAACCTTAGGCCTCCTTGTTCAGTGAATGAATGCTGGAGTGACTTGGCTAACACAAGTAAAACAGGCTAACTTTCCCCATTAGCTGGTGTCACCAAGACCTGCCTCACAGCAGCCTCTTCACGTGCAGACAGGTGCTTGTTCCAGTCCCTCACTCTGTCATCCTACAAAGGCAGAACCAGCACCTGTCACACAAAAAGCCACTCTCTCTTCCATGAGGCACCCTAAAAGTGGCTCTCCTAAACAACCAGCGACAGCGTCCTTCGGGGCTATGTGTGCAGAGTGCTTTGTTCCAGTAATACGGAAGGGAGAACCCTGGCTTAGGGACAGGGGGCAACATCTGACCTTCTGGATGCCACGTGGTAACAGCTGTGGCTCAGAGTGACCACAAGCCACACACGTTCAAGTTGAGAGACCCCCAAAGGCAATCTATTCTCCTTCTGGGCAAAAGACTGCAATTCTGGTCACACCAAAAATTCACTTTATTACAGCTTCAGAGGTGGTGTTATCTCAGCCAGGAAAAACTAGGACACTTCTCTGGGGCAGTAGGTGTTTTAGGTATTAGAGATGGTGTCTGTGTTCTTGCTTTGGCCACTAGGAAGCACGGGACCAGATTTCTGATTCTCGTCTAGCAATTGTGCGAGACCCCCTGTACACATTTCTCTGTACTCGCTTTATTCCTCTCTTCATCTTATGATCTTTCCTTTAGTGTCTCCACTGACTCTCCAATTGATCTATTTACTTTAAACCATTACACTATGGAAATTTTCATAAATCTTTTTTGTTTGTCTTACATTTTTAACATTGTTTTATTCATTGCAGAAAATTACAAGATACAGATCAGGGGTCAGCAAGCTTTTTCTGTAAAGGACCAGATAGTAAATATTTTAGTATTTGCAGACCATATGGTCTCTGTCATATTTTTTTTAACAACCGTTTTAAAAATGTAAAACCATTCTTACCTCGCAGGCTTTAAAAAAAAGGTGCTGTAGTTTATTGACTTATGATAGAGATTAAAAACCAGATCATACCTTACCATAAATAACCACTATTCAAATTATGGTGCATATCCTTTAAGACATTTTTTTATGCGTATTTTAATGAGATCTAGATTATATTATAAATACTATTTTGTGACCTGCCTTTTTCATTCAACAGTAAGTCATTAATATTTTCCTATGCCAAAACTGGATACAGAAAGTATTGTATAGATACAGCAATATTTATTCAACCAACCCTCTCTCCTTGAATATTTAGGAGGTTCCCATTTTTATTATTATAGATCAGACTCCAATCATTACTTTAGGATAAAGCCCTGGAAATGGTATTTCTAGATCAAAGAAGATGCACAGTTTAAAGTCCTTTGATAAATATTCTCAGATTACTCACCAGAAAAGTTATACCAATTTACACAAAATTCCCACCAGCAGTATGAGAATACATGTTTCCTTAATCCTTACCGACAACGGGAATCACTGTTTTTTTATCTTTACCAACATGATAGGTAACAGTGGCATCTTACTGCTTTAATCTTCTTTGATAGCTAGCATATACACTTGTAATGAGGGTATACATGTTGAACTGTATTTGTACTGTATTTATTCTTTGGTGAATTTCTTGTTCAGGCCCGAACTAGTTTCCTGTTGCTACTGTAACAAATCACCACCAACCTCGTGGTTTAGAACAACACATATTTATTCTCTTATCGTTCTGGAGACAGAAGTCCAAAATTGCCCAGGATTAAAGACAAGATGTGGCTAGGGTTGGGTCCTTCTAGAGCCTCTAGAGGAGAATGTTCCCTTGTCTTTTCCAGCTCCTAGAAGGACCTGTGTGCCTTGTTCATGGACCCTTCCTTACACCACTCAAATTTCTTGATTCTGTCATCACCTGTCCTACGACTCACTCTGGTCTCCTGCCTCCTCCTTACAAGCACTTTTGTGATTACATCAGGCCCACCTGCATAATCCAAGAGAACCTCCCCCTGTCAGCATGGTTAACTGATTACATCTTCAAAGTTCCTCCTGCCATATACATGCAGTAACATTCACAGGTTCCAGAATTAGGAGGTGGGCATCTCTGGGTAGGGGCATTATTAAGCCTTTACAGTGGGTCTTTTGTCCACTGCTCCGTGGAGTAGTCACCTCTTTCTTATTTTTTCTTTTGTACATTCAGATATTTTGACTATCACAGTGGATGCTATGGTAGGCTGCCCGGATCTCCCCTTCAGGACCACGTTCACGATGATAAAGTGGAATGGGATATTGGAAGGGACAATGCTATAGGCGTCTGAGAGGTTCAAGGGGAGGAGGAACTGTAAGGAGCTCAGGATGGGATGGCCGCCAGTGGGTATAATCAGGATGCTGGAGGAAGATGAAGAGAGGCTGACAATGATTCATCACCAACTTAAGTGGGAAGATCAGAGTGCTTCCTCAGGAGCGTATAAAGATACTTGCATCTCCTGCAGGTGAAGCACAGAAAAAGCAGAGCATCAGCCTGAGGACTCATATAAAAGTGTAATGGAGCTCCAGGAAAGCTGCATTCTCAACCCTGATAATCTGCCATGCCTAAATCAGGGCTCTGATTGGGAAAAGAGGCCATCGGACTTGGAGGGGAGACATCAGGACCATGCACTTGAAAACTCGAATCCTCAGATTCTCCTGAGCCCTCTGAGCCAACAGTCGTGACCCACTGCCCCCTACAGTAGGCTTAAACATGATCCAGAAACTATAGTGCATATGCTCCCCCTCAGGATTCCTCCCCATCTCCCTTCCTGACCACCAGACCAAAAACGAGAGTCAAGTCACAACACAGCCTGGACAGAGGCCCTGGGCCTGCTGAGGCATGATAAGTAACATTCACCAAAGGGCTGCAGGACCCAGTCAACATGTACACAGGAATGAGGAGATTATGTATGAGCCTGGATCCTAAGGGAGGTGGATCAAGGTGGGGGTGGGGGGGAACACTAAGCTGGTTAAGGGAGACTTTATCAATATGGGAGGACCTTCCCATGACATAGGCTATAAGACCCTGGCAAGTATCCTAAGAGGTGTTAACCCAGTGAGTGGCTCTTAGAAGCCTGGCTCCCACTAAGTAAAGCAGAACCGTCGTCTCATGAAGACAGTGGGAGAAGGGATCAAAAAGCTCAGGGAAGCGAGCATATGAGAGTAGCTATGAGAGCCAAGGCCAGAAAACCTACATGGGGCCATGTTCTTCAGGGGCAGGTGGGGAGGTACCTTTAGAGGGGCCCAGCATCAGCAAGATGCTCAGTGGTGGCCCTCCTCTGCAGGCCAGAGCTGATGGCAGAAGATGCTGATATAGATTGGGCTCTCTGACAGCAATAGGGATGACAGGGTCCCAAATAATAAGAGGCCAGGCAGCAGCACTTATCTGCTAAAAGCAAGGTGGGTGCAATTATCCTAATGAGTGGCAAGGTCAGTGTGGCAGTCGGAGGGGCCGCTCCAAAGAGATCTAGGAAGATGGTTAAGAGAACACAGGGTTCCTAGGAGGAAGACAGATGGGCAGCCAATAAGAGCATTGCTTAATTTATACAACCAAAAAATAAAAGAGCAAGAATGGGTGATTGGGAATGAAGGCAGCTATCCCACAGACCTGAAAACCTCTGTCTGAGAGGCTAGGGATTCCCGTGAGGAAGGACCCTATCAGAACAGCAAGTATATATAACAATGATTCTCTGTCTCTCACCAGAGAGACTCACAGAATTTATTCCCGTAATCATAAACTTGGGCAAGAGAAAGACCCAGACGTTTTGAAGATGGTTAAACACAGGGTCTGAGCTGATGTCAATATCTGAGGACCCAAAGGATCAACATGGCCCCCCTGTTAGAATGGAATTATATGGGGATAGCCAATAAAAGGAGTTTTGGCCCAGGTCCAGGTCATAATGATTCTACTAAGTTCACAGACTATCCAGTGGTATGCCTCCAGGTGATCCACCGACATATTTCTCGGTGGTCCTTTTCCCAGTTGTGACAGTAAATGGTCAGGGCAGCGCTCATGGCCTGAGAAGAACATGGTGGTCAGAAGCCCAGGGCCCTCGGAGTCACCCCACCTAGTAGGCCACCTAGACTACGGAGATGCCGGAGTATGCACAGTACATAGCAAAGGGGAGAGGTGATGAGTAACAGGCATCCCCCAAAACCAGCTGTAGTAGGGGGGGCAGTACTCTCTCCCACTCTTCCTCTTGGGAGTTTCCTAGGAAGAGATTGCAACAATTTGGAGAAGACGCTCCAGACAGGGTGAACTTACTGATCAAAGAAAATGAATGCACCCCGATGGGCCAGGGTGCACTGCCCAGATACTGCCCTTCAGGACCCAGACCCCCTTCCCCGAGTTGCGGGGAGTGCCGGCTGCCCGCCTCTCAGCTGAGCTCTCTCCAGGACCTGCCCTTAGCCAAACTGAGCCATCTCACCCAAGCTTCCGTCCCCTCCCCAGGGACAGCCCATATCCAGTCTGTTCCACCTACGCAGCTCCCCGTGGGGTCAGCTGAAGCCTCCGCTACAACTGCGTTCAACTTCTCTACCGGCCCCATCCTGCCTCCCTCCCTCCCTTCGGGTGCTGTTCCAGATGAGAACCCGGCAACGGAAACCTCCTGCATGCAGACCTCCCTCGGCTCAGATTCAGGGTGCTGGCGCATCGGCCCTAAGATAGCCAGGCGGCTGCAGTGGATCCCGGGGGGGGGGGGGGGGGCACGCCCATCCCTGAGCTGCTGGGAATATCTGCTGCTGCTGGCTCAGCACGGGGAGTCCCTTACAGCCTCAGGGAGCCTCATCCCCTCCCCGGGGCCAGTCACTGGCTGCTATAGGGAAACAAAGACCAGAGCCTATTGCCTCAATTGGGGACAGCCCTGAAGGGGCAAGGCCAGCTCCGGGGTTCCCCTGGGACCAGCTGAGGCTTCCGGTGAAACCATCCTGCTGGTAGGCTCCTCCGCCGGCCCGCTCCCACCTTCCTGGGCTCACACTGACCCTCCCCAGAGCACTGCCCCAGTAAACCCCTGCACACATTTCTCTGCCTCTCAGTCTTTTTTCCTGGGAGCCCAGCTTAAACTTAACATAATGGTGGCTCTGATTTTCAGATATTTTTAAATTTTGTATTCAAGTGTATACGTCTTTTCCTTTGTGGTTACCCATTCGTGAATTGGCTTGTTCGAATGTGATTGACCAGTCATCCTCAATACCCTCTGCTGCATAACTCAGCTTTTCTCAATTATTTTACATACTACAATTGTTATATATGACATTATTGTATTTACTTGGTCAGGCTTCTAGAGTTTCTATTCTGTTCCACAGACCAGTCTATCTCTTTTGAGTTTTAGAACACACTGTTTTAATTAATGTAGCTTTGTAAGTCACTTTATTAGCTGCCATTTTGCTTTATTTTCTTTTAAGCTCCCTTGAATCACTTTAGGAAGAAGGCAGAACATTAATACCATAGATCTTAATATCTAAGATGTTACTGATTCATCATGCCACAAAAGCCTATGGAGTGTTACTGCTAGGACCGGAGCATACAGGACAGACAGAACAGACCGGGGCAGGGGACTCACACACAGTCAATTAAGCATAGATGTGCAGGAAAGTGCCTATCATGGGGAACCTCCTACAAGGAGTCAGGAAAGGCCTCCTTGAGGAGGTGATGTTGGAGCTAGGCTCTCGAGCAGGTGTAAGTAGGAGAACCTCTCTGGGAGTGCTGAGCAGGGGACTGGGTGGAGGTAGAAACGCTGCACTCTAAGCAAAAGGCAGCAAGTCCTGTGTGCAGTCTCCAGCTAGAATGGGACTAGGGAAGAAGGTCCAGACCAGGCAGGCAAGACCCCAAGAGCCAACTAAAGGAGTCTGGACTTTTTCCTAAGAGCAGCAGGGGGGCCACTGAAGACATTAAAAAAAAAAAAAGCTTTATTGAGATATAATTCACATACCATATAATTCACCCCAAGTGTACAATTCAATGATTTTTAGTATATTCACACATAGGTGCAATCACCGTGGTCAATTTCAGAACATTTTCATCACCTCAAAAAGAAGCCCTGTGCCTTTTGGAAACAACCCCCTACTTCCCCAGCTCTAAGCAACCACTCATCTACTTTCTGGATGTTTCATGTGAATGGAATCATATAATATGTCATCTTTTGTGACTGGCTTCCTGTTTAACTTACCATAATATTTTCAAGGTTCATCCATGTTATATATCATTCCTTTTAATGGCCAAAGGATATTCTATTTTATGGATATACTGCATTTCGTTTATCCATTCATCAGCCGATGGACATTTGGGTTCTTTCTACCTGATTGACTATTATAAATAAGGTTGCTATAAACATTCATGCACAAGTTTTTGTGCAGATATATGTTTTCATTTCTCTTGGGTATATATCTAGGAGTGGAATTGCTGGGTCATATGGTAACTCTATGTTTAATAATTTAAGGAAATGCTAGGCTGTTTTCCAAAGTGGCTGCACCATTTTTCCATTCCCATCAACAGTATATGAGTGCTCCTCTTTCCACGTCCTCGCTAACACCTGTTATCATCTGACTTTTTGATTCTAGCCATCCTCGTGGGTCTGAAGTAGCCTCTCACAGTGGTTTTGATTTACATTGCCCTAATCACTAAAGGCTTTTAACTGAGGGCCTGATACAATCAGACTTTTGAACAGTTCATTCTGGTAAAAGGATCTGAGGACAGAAAGGAGGGTGTGAGACTATGGTGGGAGACGTCCCTGCAGCTGCCTGGGGAAGCTGATGTCCAAGGACACGGCAAGAAGGGAACAGTAGAGAAAAAGGGTTAAGATCCACAAGGGCTGGAGATCACTGGATCAGGGCACAAGGGAGGTTTCAAGTGTCTGGTCGACAGGGTGGATGGTGGAGTCTTCACCAAGGGAACACAGAAGTATGTGTTTTAGTTGTGATAAAATACATATAGCATAAAATTTATCATCATCACCATTGGCAAGTGTATAGTGTTAGTATATTCACATTGTTGTGCAACCAATCTCCAGAACTCTTTCACCCTGCAAAACGGAAACCCTATACCCATTAAATAACTCCCCATTCTTCCCTCCCCCCAGCCCCTGGCAGCCACCTTCTACTTTCTGTCTCTATGAATTTGACTATTCTAGAAACCTCATATGGTATTTGTCTTTTTGTGACTGGCTTATCTCACTTAACATAATGTCCTCAATTTTTATCCATGTTACAGCACATGACAAGTTTTCTTCCTTTTTAAGGGAATACACAAATATTTTTTGCTGATCAACAGAGAGCACAGGTTTATCCGAACCACTTTCTTCTTCAATATCATGACTCTAAATTTTCATCTAAGCCTTCTTCAGATTCAGATTCTCAAGACTCTTCCAACTCAGTGCTTGCTTTGGTCAGCCGTGCACAGCATTATGCTGACACCCTGCTGTTCATGACCCAAACTTCATAACCCTGACCCCTTCAGCACCTTCCAAATTACAGTATAATTCTCAGACAACCTGAAGGGCTTTCATCCGAATTTCCTATTTGGATATTTGCAGTCATTTTTACTTACCTAAATTATCTACTGATGGAAACTAAACACTTTCTCCTGAAAATCAGTCCTAAGCCTTTAATAATTTGGGGCACTTGATATTCCTCCATTACAACAAAAGTTGCTCACATCTACCTCCCTTTACTCTGAAAACCCTATGATCTATTCTGAGAGGTTTGGCAATTTTGGCTGCCTTTAATCATCTTGCCTGGCATGTGACAGGCAGTCTTCTGCATTCACAATAATTTTATTACTTCATTATAGTGTAATCTTTTAGAACACATAATAAGCAATAATTTAGGAATCCAAATGCAAGTTAAAATTCAAGTGTGTCTCCAACGAAATAAGTGACCATAGCAACTGAGGTAGAAAATAGACAAAAGCCCATCCACACACAGACGATGATCATCTTCATCAGCTCTTAGTCTTCTGCCTGCTGGCAGGACACATCCCTGTTTCAGAAACATTAAAATGCCGAGGGAAGATGTGCATCTTAGAATCAAGAAGATACAGTGCACGGAGAGAGGCAAAAGGAACACAAAGAAGGTTTACGTACAGCAGCAGAAAGTACTAGCCGGAGCCAAGAGAATGAAAAAACACAGGACAGACAACAAGCACACACAGCACTTTTTATACTCAAGAGTCATCGTGCAGGAGCAAGAAATCCTCCTCGCCTCACGAAACTCCCCAGAGTAAAGTAGAAGACAAGTAATGAGGACTGAGATGAAGATCTGGAATCCTCAATAAAAGATTAAATGAAAAGAACCCCATCTGAGAAGTGGGAGGTGAACGGTGCTTGCCTCTGAGAAGAGCAGCGTAAGGGAGCACGTTGCTACTGCTTATAAGAATTTTCTTGTTTTTTGCTACAACAAACACACATATGAAAAAAAAAGTTTTAAAAAAAAGGAATAAAAATATTTTAGAAAAAAAATACAAAATGGCCAATATGTAAAAAGAAAATACAGTTCTTGCTGGTGTGGAAATGTGGAAACCGTAGTTCCCTGAAAATAAGCGCCTTTTAGGGCAATTCGTGTCCTGAAGATTGTGACTGCAGCATCACTGACTGTGGAAGCCTCGTGTGATCTCCAGGGTCACCCGGTTTTGCTATAAAGCAGTTCTCAGCAAACAAGCCCCTGTCTGGCCGATACTCGGTGCTAATTCTTCAGCTGCTTTCTTTGAAGGTCACAAGGAGCCTGGCTGAGGAGGAGATAAATGGTAATGGTTTTTGGAAGGAGGACGCCTCGTCTGGAGCCCACGAACACTACTCACACACCCTGCATCGATCTTCAAGGAAAGAAGGAGAGATTTAATAAACTTGGCTTCACAGTTAGGCACTCCCTCCTCCGGGGCTGTGGGCCTTGCAGAGCTCACACTAGTTGGTCATCTGGGTCCCTATCATCTTCTGGGGAGGGAACCAGAAGGCTTTATCAATCTGCTTGGCGGTTCACTCTCGTGCCCAGATCGGTGCCCGGAACACAAAAGGAGCCTCACAATTTGCTTTGGGTGGAAACAGAGCCAACCTTCTATGGGATTCCCATGTCCAGATTCAGTGAAGTTACCTGTTCTTACAAATGGGTTAAATCCACCAACCCAGCCAGAAATCACAGGGACTTCGTCGACAGCATTCTGAGGGGAAAGCACAGGCCCATTCATGGGAGCCACGAGAGCCACGTTCACGTCCAGGGGTACCACAGGATCCTCCACCCTCCAGCTCTCTCCTGCCTTACAGGCCCCAAGGGCTGGGGTCTGGGTGGATGGGCCAGGTTTGGGGGCCTGACAAGAAGCAGATATGAGCAAGAGAAGATTCTGCACCGAGAAGTCCAGTGTAGCTCTAGAAACAGCCCCTGGCAAAACACTGGCCCGAGAACAGGCTCATTGCTCCTGATGGATGGAAGAGAGGAGTCGCCTCCACCGGAGTGGATGACAGGCGAGACCAGAAGAGAGGTGACAGGCAGCGCGGTGCAGCCCACAGAAGAGCCAAACAGCCAAACTGTCACGGGTGACAGGGCCTGAGCTGGCGCAGCCCCTGAGCCCTAGGGCCGGCAGCACAGCCCTGCCCTCCGGAGCCCATGGAGGCCTCCCAGGCCGGGGCACGAACATGAGTCGTGCACAGGGGTATTGCGCAGGGGCCAGGAGGGAAGCCGGCCTCGCTGCCCTCCAGCCCCTCTTCTCTTGTGACCTGGCCAGGCTTCGGCTGCAGGAGCCCTGGGCACCGGTCCGAAAGAAACCACCGGATCTTAAGAAGGTGTGCTCAGAACTGGCCGGGCTGTCCAGCTTGTGAAGGAGGAAGCCAAGGTTCAGAGAACAGACTGGTATCTCTCGCCCCTGGCCTCCCGGGGGTCCATAGCTAAGGATGAGGCCCTGACCCCGGAGCCCCGACTCCGAGGGCCTTTCCCTATTCCCACCCTGGTCAAACACATGAAGACTGAGAGCTCAGGGGTTTTCTGGTGCAAGGAACCAGGAACCCGGAGCAGATTTCTGAGCAGAGAAATGCCTAGAAGATGTTGAAGGAGGAGGGGCTGGAGGCACCAGGGCCCGTTAAAAGTGTGCTGAGTGTGCTAACCGGCAGGGAGGGGGCGCCCTGGCCAGTTTCACGAGCAGCCAGGCTACAAAGAAAGGCCAGGAGTGAACACCGTGAGATCTGAAAATGTGGAGGCTGACATGGCGGGAGAGTCAAGGAAAGGGACTGGTCGGCCATGAAGCCAGGGCCCTCGGTCTGTGTGCCCAGAAGGAGGACCGTACAGGAAAACCAGGAGAAGGAGCCACACTGGTGGCTCGGTAATGGGCTCAGTTTTAGCTCTAGAGAGCTCAGTGTCTGTGGAAGGAGACATCTGATCCAAATGTCTGTCATTCTGAAGGTGGGGTAGGTGATGGGAGTCAAGTCCAGTGCAGAACTTAATAGTAACAGGTGTGGACAACTGATCTCTCCTCAATTCTCTTGCCCGAACTTAAAGTCTATACACTTAAGGATCCACACAGGATACGTGACTCCCTTTGCTCTCCTATAGAGAAGATGGTGGAACCAATGCAACATCAGGGCGGTAGGAAAGCATGGCACGCAATACCCCACCAAATGGTCCGTCGTTCAACATTAACTGAGCATCTACTGTGTGCAAGGCATTAAGCACACTGTCCCCTGATAGCCTTTCTCCCTTTCCTTCTTTTAGTAATAAAACCACTTCCCACCTGTGGTAGACAGATTAATGGTCCCCAAAGGATATCCATGTCCTGACCCCAGATACGGGTGAATATGTCTCCTCATGTGGCAAGGGACTTTCCAGGTGTGATTAAGTAAAAACTGAGATGGGGAGATTGTCCCAGATCATCCAGGTGGGCCTGATGTAATCACAAGTGTCCTTAACAAGAGGCAGGCAGGATACTGCAGTGATAAAAGGCAGGAGATGTGACGACAGAATCGAGAAGTTTGAGTGATAAAAGGAAGCAAGGGCATGCAGGTGCTTCTAGAAGCTGAAAAAGGCAAGGACACAGATTGTGCCCTCAGAGCCTCCAGAAGGAACCAGGCCTGCCAACACCTTGGCTTTACCACAACTCATTTTGTACCCCTAACCTCCAGAACTGCCTGAGAATACTTTTGTGTTGTTTAAAGTCAAGAAGTTTGTGTTAATTTGTTATAGCAGTAATAAGAAACTAATATACCACAACATTAAATCCAAGCTGGGCACCTGCCATCTAGCTAGAAATCAAACGTAACCATCCTCCTTTGCAGCTGGTGTGATTATGTGACTAATTTCTAAACAAAAGGATTGAACAGAAACAATGGGTACTAATCTTGGACCATCTTCAGCTTTAAGACAAGCTGCGTGCTCTGGACTTGTATGCTTTCTCTTCTCCCTGTCCCCTTCCGGTAGACTGCAATGTCGATATGACAGTGACCCTGTTCCAACCACACCAATGTGGACAACTTCTATAAATGGTAGGACAACAAGAGTTAAGGAGCTTGGATCCCTGAAAGACCTTGTGGAGCAGAGATGCTCCACCAGCCTGGAATAGCCAGATTGTTGGCTGAGGGGGAAATAAATTTTTAACTTATTTAAGGCACTGTATTTTGGAGTCTCTTTATTGCAGCAGCTTACCTATAACTCAAACACACTGCCTAAAGAAAGTCCTAATTTACGTGGCCAAACAAACACAGAAACAGATGTTTACACTCTTATAGGATGATGCTAAGGTACAGAGGTAGGCAAGGTGCCCAGCAGTCCAAGAGGCCCCCAAGGTGCAAAGGAAAAAATTCCGGATTGGGATCCAGGACCTCAGATGGTTATTCACTCAACATAAGCCCTCGGTCTAACCTCTGTTGCCTTACAGGCCTCTAGAACAGGGATAGACCTGAAGATCAAACAGTCATTTCACATGGCCAAGAAGACAACCATACTATCTGAAGCCCAACTAACTATACAACCATTGCCCAGGTCCCACCATCAACAGTGGTTGTTTTCAGCTCAAGAAGATGGGGCTGAGCAACATCTATGCCTCCAGACACAGGCTCTGGACCAAAGGGAGGTATCTAGCAAACTCCACAGTGAGCACCCCCAGGACAGATGAACGCTTGATCCAGACAACAATCCGGTCAAAAATGAAGAGTGCTATTCATTGGCTTTTCCCATATTAATAACCCGAGGCCGTTTACAACATCTTCTAGGCATTCAGGCATTGTCGCCAATTTTTCAGAATTTGTTTCTGGTTTTTGTGATGGTTGTTGGCTACTTTTTCTATCTTTTTTTTTTTTAAAGATTTTATTTATTTATTTGAGAGAGAGAATGAGACAGAGAGAGAGAGCATGAGAGGGGGGAGGGTCAGAGGGAGAAGCAGACTCCCTGCCGAACAGGGAGCCCGATGCGGGACTCGATCCCGGGACTCCAGGATCATGACCCGAGCCGAAGGCAGTCGCCTAACCAACTGAGCCACCCAGGCGCCCTACTTTTTCTATCTTTTTATATCTCTTTCATTTTCAGTCAAGTATGCCAGATCTGCCAATATATATGGGGGGATGTGGGGGGGATGAAAGGAACCCAAAATGCTTAAAGACAAGGTCTGGAAAATGGCCCTAAAACACAAGTCAAATCATATCATTTCTCTGCTCAAAATGCTCAAGTGTTACCTGGCCATAAAGCGCTCTGGGATCTTCTTCCCTCCAGCTTGGTCCTATAACACTCCAGCACTCTGTGCTGGCCCCAAGGGCCTCCTCACGGATCTCAGATTCCACACGCAAACCGCCACAGGGCCCCCCACCTGCTCTTCCTCTGGCCTGGACATCACAGAATCACAGGCTCCCTTTCTCTCTCTCATCTCAATCTCCCCTCAAATGCTACCTGACAGGTCTTCTCTGGACACCAGCTGCAAACAGAACTCACTCAGCCCCTAAGTCACGATCACTCATGCCCCTCCTCTGTTTTATTTTTCTTTCCTAGTACTATCACCAACTGACACCGTCTCTGGCCCACTACTTAAGACGGAAGGTTTGTTTATTCATTGTTCACCCATCTCCTTCACTAGCGTGCAAGCTCTCTGTGGGCAGGGTATTGTTTTGTTCACTGATGTACCCCCACTGCCTACATTAGGACCTGGCACATAGTAAGTAGATGCTTAATATTTGTTGAATACATGAGCAGTGCACCAAAATCACCAATATGTGAAAAGCCAGTAATAGGGACGATTTGCTTTTTGCCAGCTCATCATTTTGAACCTAATTTTCACCTTGGTCCTACCGTTTCCAACCAAAGTGCTTTAGAACAGCTCATTTTCAGCCAAATCAACTGATCCTCCCCGGCGGCACTTCCAACTCTCGTCCAGCTTGTCACCTGGCACCCTAACCACGTATTTATTCAGAAAGCACATCTAATTCCCCAAACTCGCCCCATCGCAACTGCACCTTTATGTGAGGTGCTTTGCTGGAAAGCCTACCTGCCATGCTGGCAACTGGCATGATCGGGAGGCCGGTGATACCGGAGCTCAGGAAGGCTGCAATTAGTACTCGACAAGCACTTTAGGGTCTGCAATTTAAATGTCTATGGCACTGTAATTCAGTTCCTCAGTGAGGCAAACATGTTACTAACCTCATGTGGGAGGCTGGATGAAATGCCTCCTTGCATTGATGGCCTCCTAATTAGTGCACGTGGGGAGGAGGGGCTCCCCAACCATCCCACCTCCAACTTTTGAGGGTGCTTTCTCTTGAGTGTCCTCCTTAAAATGTGCACCACTGGCTGATGATGGCTCCCACACGCGCTGATGGAGCACCTGCTGGGGGAAGCCTGAGGATGGGTTTTGTGTGTTGTTTGTCCGCAGGGTCGCACTTTGGCTGAGAGGAATGACTGTGGGTGATCTTGAGGACAGTCCCCACCCACCCTCGAGGAGTTGATGGTCAAGGGCTGCAGATATGAATTCATCCACCTGCCCCTGCTGAACACTTTGAAATGCAAACAGTTCAGATGGGAGATGCTGAAAAAGCACTTAATGAAACGCAGCACTCATTTCTCACTTACAAGAACAAAACCAAACCCTCTTAGTAAATGAGAAAGAGGGTACTCCCAGGACACCAAAGTGTCAGTCACAATGGCCAGCATGCCCAGCAGTCGCTCCAGCAAACAAGATGCCTACATGCATAACTTCTACACAGTTCTGTTCTCAGAGTTGACGACAATTCAATCCATGGACAAGAAAGCCAAGTAAAAACAGTGGCACGGAAGAGGCTTGCGTAAGTATTGTTGCTCACAAATAATACGACCGGCTACCTGGAAAACCAAGGAAGTCCATGGGAAACTATTAGGACCACTGAGAATGCTCAGTTAGGTGGCTGGTTACAAAAATAACAGTCACACATCAAAGTTTCTACATAACCAGCAACAATTAGAAAGTACAATGACAAAGAACCACTATAAAGTAAAAGGATGTCATTCACAATAGTAACAAAGACATAAAACACGGAGCTGACCTTAGTGAAACAAGAAAGATTTATACGAAAAGGACCCCAATGTCTAGAGCTGCTCAAGAAATGTTTGTTGGATAAATAATTACCAATTGTTCCAGAGGGATATAAAAGAGGTAAGAGTGAAAGAAAAGATGTCCCCTCAGGGTTCCTGAGTGGGATGAGTCAACACTGTAAAAATTTTGATTCTCCCCAAATCAGTCTCTAAGTTCACCAAATTCCAATCAGAATATCATCTATATCAATATTATATTTAGAATTCAACAAAATGATGTGAAGTTTCTAACATAAGGATAAACAGGTGAGGATAGTTAAGAAAATCCTTGAAAAGCAGAAGTATTGTTATTATTGTTTATTTGGGTTTTTTGAGAGAGAGAGAGAGAGAGGGCCAGAGGGAGAGACAGAATCCCGACCAGGCCTCCATCTCACGACCCTGAGATCACGACCTGAGCCGAAATCAAGAGTCGGATGCTTAATCAACTGAGTCACCCAGGCACCCTGAGAAGCACTTTTATTGTTAAGGAGAGGACTTGACTTATCGGATACTGAAGTGTAATAGAAGGCTAAGGTGATTTAAACAGTGGGGCACTAATCCAGAAAGTATCAGACATACCTATGAAACAAAGCAAAAAATTCAGAAACAGACCAACCACATATAAGGCGTCATTTCCAGTAAGTGGAGAAATACATTATCAACAAATAGCACTGGGACACTGTCTTGCCCATTTGGAAATATCACTGCAGGTTCACTTTAAAAAAATAAATTCTAACTGTATTAAATGGTTAAATATTAAAAAATTAAACCATTATTGTAAACAAAAGAAAAATACATTTATTATTAATATGCATTAGTATATATTTAAATTTATATTATATTATATTTAACAGACAAAAATGTAAAAATCAATTTCACGAATCAGTAGGAATGAGTTATGCATATTAATGAAAACAGGCAACAGATATGACAAATCAATTCACTAAAACAGAGGGCTCATTAAACATTGAAATACGTTCAACCTTTCTGATAAACAAAGAAGTGACAAAATAAAAGCTTATCCATTGCCCAATTGGCAGAGCTTTTGTTTTTGCGTTTTAGTTAATATCTCCCAGTTATGTGCTCCAGGAAAGGGCCCCCGCCCCCATCCATTGTTGTCTGAGGTCAGCTTAGCAATAAGTAGTGCACGATTCCACCGAGGTCCTGCAGGCAGCTGAGTGGGCGCTGATGTCCTTCATGTTCTACCTCTGAGGTCTTGGACAAGTCTCTATGGCCTCAGATATTGTCTCTTGAAAGAAGGGTAATAATAGTTCCTACCTATGTTACAAAGACTAAATAAGATGATGCATATAGAAGCACCTGACTCTGGTCCAGAGTAAGTTTTCCAGAAATGGCAGAGACAGTTTTATATCCCCTTTGACTCGGCCAATGCTAGAGTCTAAGGAACTAGAATCACGGAGAAGCACACATATTTTGTCTCAAGGCTGTGTGCTGCAGCTTTGTCTGGAATCAGGAAAAAACTGGACACAACTCACATGTTCCATAACAGAAGATTATCCAGATAGCCTGTGTCCTAGTGGAATACCGGGAAGTCACTTAAAAATATGGAGTAGAGGCTCGGACATGGTCCAGGTTCTGAAATGCCCTTCATGATACACAGTTAAAGAAAAAAAGAGCAGGTAACAAGCCGCAGATAATCTGAATTTTATTCTTCAAAAGTGTGATGATGCATACCATATCAATGGTGATTACATTAGAGAGTAGGGTGATAGTGATTTTAATTTTCTTCTTTTTATTTTCATTTTACAAATTTTCTTCAATACACATAAATTACTTCTATAATAAGATAAAAACACTACAAGTTATCTTGTTTTTTTTATGCAAACTCTCTGAATATGAAAGTTGGTTGTTAGGATGGCTTTTCAAAAGATGCAAATGAGCTTGTCAGTATGCATTTCCCTTCCCAGCTGGGAAGGGTCCAACCATGGAGATGGACTCCATTAGCGTGATATTGACTGAAGTCCCAAACAGAAATTGCTCGTGGTACTCAATGGTATCTATTTATTCCTCGGTACATTTGTCCTCATTCTGGAAAAGGGGGCTTGTGATTCCAAGATAGCGTACCTATCCCAAAAGATCAAAACCAAATATATTTTTCAGTACTCTACAATAACATTTTTCAAAAACACAGAGTGAAAACAGTGTCTGTGGTAGAGAGAAACCTCACCCCAGTCCAAAGCTTCTCTCCTTAGCTATCTGTACTGTACAGTGGCCTCGACCTGAATTCCCTGCCCTCAGGAGGAAATTCTGTGCTTTCCTCAAGGCTAGCTGCCACCTCACCACCCCCCTCCCCAACCTGCCCGGTCCGAGGCGGAATGAACCATTCTGCAGAACAGGATGGCCGTTCCACTCCTGGCTCCTCCATGTGGTCTCATCTGGGTGTTGGCCAGTCAGCTCCTGCCTGCCTCAGGCCGCCGGCCTCAGGATGACTGGATTTTCCCCATGACCGGTCTGAGGGCACCATCCCATAGACCCCCTGGCATCAACTACCACGGGCTGCAGAGAGGCACTGGTCAGTCCCTGAAGGAGGCGCCATCCTCAGAGGACCCAGGGACTCCAGCCTACCTGGGTGGCCAAATTTACACACACTCGCTGAGCAGCAGACCCCATGTGCTCCCTCGATCCATAATGAATCATGGTCAACCAGGCCTTAGTCTCCACATACCTACTGCCTTTAAGCCTCATCAACTTTGTCCTGTCCGTAAACAGTTGGTTTTCTGAACCCAAGTGCCAGCTGACCCAGTGAATCTTGGAAAAGAAATCTTGGAATCCTGGAGGGTGGATGTATTAAGCGAAAATTTATTTTTTGGCTAATCCTCCTGGCTAGCTTGACATCCTCAGCAAAATTTGAACAGTATGACTTCTATGACCTTATTCAAATCATTGATTAGAGAATTAACATATATCTTTCTTTTAAAGAAATAATATATATCTTCTTTTAAGTTGTATATAAATATAATATATATTATATAGTGTACATTTATAAGCAGTATGACTTGTATGACCTTATTCAAATCACTGATGAAAGAATTAATGTGTCTTTCTTTTAAAGAAAGAATACATATCTGATATTGAAGGCAAAGAACAGAGTCCTGTGGACAACCACCAACAGACTACTTGCAGTTTAATACCTTTTGCGTTTGAGATCCAAACAACTAACAGACGCACCCAAATGGACCATCTTCTCTACCTAGTGGAAAAGTTACAAGAGATTTTGTCAAACACCTTCATGGAGTTCGCATTTGCCAGGCTCCCAGCTCTCCGTACCTCAGTATTCTCATCTGAAAAGTGGGAGCAATGAGAATGCTTATCTCATCGGGCCTTGATGAGAAGTAGATGATTTACTACATAAAGTGCTTAGAACCGAGGCTAAGCCCATGGAATGTGCTCCCCCTGTCGATGTCACTGATGCTTCACTAAGGGATGGCTTCACTTAGCCAAGCTCATGCCTGCTCCCAGGGCATCTAGGCAATAAGCCAGGATTTCCACATCCCAGGTTCCGGAGGGATCTTGGACAGCTCCAAACAAGAAGGGCTGGGCTGGAGAAAGCAAACCACTGCAGCCAGGGGAGGGCCCAGTGTTGTCTCCTGAAATATTCTCTATTCCAGATGTCTCCTACCCTCGCTTTTCCCCAAGTCACAGTGGTGGGGGCCTGTGGCTCTGTTGTGTTCTTCCTAACACTATTACGACAATTGTGATTATTTATACCGGACAAAGATCTGAAAGCTCTTAAACTAGCTTCTTATGCACATCCAAGCCACATAAGAGAATGTTTTCAGGATATATTTATTGGTTTGCTCTGGTGAGCTCTAAATCTCCTGACATCCTGACTTCTAGCTTACACAGGATGAAAGAATCCAACTGTCTACTTTCTGCCCTGAAAAGCAAATTCTGACTCAAAAACAAGAATAGATAGTTCAATCTTTATATCCACTGCCCTATTTCTTCCCCCAAACCTAAATGAGACCTACTTTAGTTCCATTATTTTCACAATGCTGCTTTTTTGGTAACTTTCATGATTTCCTTCCTCACGAGCTCAGACAACTGACACTGTAGAGCTCTCTCACGGAAACACTTAACAATCCTAGATATTCCTCTCTTGGCTTTTCTCAAGGGCTTTCCAGTGCTATTATCTGATTGAAGCATAAAATCACCCTGGGAGGGTAGCCAGAGAAGGTGCCCTCTCCATTTTACAGATAAAGAAACCGAGGCTCAGACGCCCCGATTCCCTTAGAAAGACCCCAGGGGTCGAGCCTTCCAACATCCTGAATTCTGAACACACTCTTCTCCTTTCAGTTCCCCTAAGCCACTCCAGCTCCCTTTCTCCAAACACCCAGAATGGAGTCATTTTGGTAAAAATCCAACTGAGTCTTCCGACATCAACTCCTTTATCAGTGGCTGTGAGAAAACACCTTAACATTGCTCTGTTCCAAATCTCTTCCCCTCCAAATGGGTTTTAGGAACGGCCCTTCCTTAGTCAGAGGAGAAGTGACCTGTGGCGGGCTGAAAAGGGGCTGGAACCTGGCAGGTCTCCAAAGGAAAGCCCCTGGGAGCTTTTCCATCTCCAAACCCAGAGCCTGTCCTGTTGGGGGATGGAGGGAGCACCTAATCCTTGCCAGGCATCCCGACACAGCTGAACAGAGACAGGGCCCCCAGCACCAGCACGGTGTGCAGCACAACCCCTGTCCAAAGGATACACCTCTGCGGCCACGCAGGCTGCCCGCCATCCTGACAGACAGCCCGCGGGGCTCTCAGCGCCCGTCCTCTGCCCTCCGACGGCGTGGCCAGGCCCGGCCAACCCGGCTTCTGGCCGCTGGCCTTCTATGACAGTGATTCCAGCACGGATCACGGCTCCTCTCTGCTTCCCTTCATCAAGAAAGCCATTAAGGGAAACGTAAAGCTGAGTGCATCTACGAGGTCCACCTACAGACCCAACCTGGAGTAAGCTTTGAAATCACTCCTGGGCCCTCTTCAGGCCCTGAGTCATTTTTTGATTGTTAAAATTAGAAGGGTCTTATGGCAGACTTCTGAATCTAAGTGGTGTCAAACAAAGCTGGGTCCTGTTCCCATTCAGCGTTCTCAGGCATCTGCGGTGTGCGCAGCCCCAGCTGGGGCTTTTGGGGACACTTCCTCTCATCTTGCCCTCTGGTCACCCACAGAGCAGAGTTGCACACCCCAAATGTGCAGGTGGAAAAACAGCCTCAGTGGGTCAGGGGTCTGCCCAAGGCCACACGGCAGGAAGTGATGAGGCCAAGATTTAACTCCAAATCTGCCTGATCCACCTTCTTTCCCCTGCACCCTCGTCTTCATGATGCCCCTGGACACGAGCTTGCCCAGCTCCCAAGTGACAGGGGAGTGTGTCCTTCAGCTTTAGCTAACAGGAAGCCTCTCCACTGACAGTAAATATCAGAAGCCAGGAGCCTGCAGGAGGCTCTCGGCAAGCACGGAATGATTTTAAAAACATGCCTTCAGACACGGCAGGCCCAAAGGGGCTTTGCATTTCCAGATCTTTCAGCTTCCTTCCCCCAGCGTCTCTCGTGGTCAGCCACCTGGGTGCCTGCCACCTCTGAACGGCTGCACATCATCCCACCTCCGTCCCCCCACAGGGTTCTCCCGTATCTTCCACCTATGTCCTTCAAGGCCAGCTCCAAGGTCAGATGCTCTGCCAAGCCCTCACAGGTTGTAGGCTGTACCGTGAGAGTCCGTCTCCTCCACTTCACGCGCCCATAGCCCTTACTTGTGCCTCCCCGAAGAGTATGTACAAATCAGTCTTGTATCAGTTATTTCATTTGACAAACACGTTATGGCGCTTCCTATGTATTGGCCAGTGGCTGAAGTCTTTGGCAAACTTTAACTGAGTTAGTACTGTCTTGTGAAGTAGGTACTACCGTCACTCCTTTGTACAGACAAGAGCACTGGAGCCTGGGAAATGAAGTGGCTCGCCCCAAATTAACACGGCGAGTAAGTGGAGGCCAGGTGGTCCTGCTCCAGAGCCCGTGCTTGCTCGTAAGCACTCCATAGGGTCACCTGCTTGCGTGTGAGTTGTCTACACTGTCCTGTGAACCCTCTAAGGGCAGGCAGGGGTCACGCCCGAGTCCTGCCCGGATGCCCACAGCCTGGCACGAGGCAGGGCCTCTGTGCTCCTTGCTGAATGGAGCTTCCACGTCCAGCAGGAGGTCACCTCTCCCGTGCGGCCAGCTGACAGGAGCCAGAAGTACAGATCCTGCTCTGAACTTCCAGCCGCTCTGAACGCCTGCCTTCCTCCCGCGGGCAGCCACCTCTGGCAGTCCTTCCTGAGATGCTCAGGAGGATGAAAGAGGAAGCACTTCGTTGTCCGTGAAGCCCATAGGATCTATACACACGTCTCACCATCTAGAACTGTTCCCCACTCTCCAGGGCTTGACCGAAAGGCCTCTGGGAGCAGCCAGGATGGAGGACTCCCCTGGCTTCTGGCTGGATCCCAGTAAACCCAGTCAAGAATGCAGGACGACAGACCCTTCCATCTGGCTAGACTGGAGTGAGAGGGGAAGCTAGGGGTGGTGTCATGAGTCTAGCAGACTCAGGCTCAGTAAGTGTCCACTTGCTGCCTCACATGGGCTCATCATTCTGAGCCTCAGTTTCCCCATCTATAAGAGGAGCTAACAGAATTCCTCTCTTACCAGGTTGTTACCAGATGATGCATTTGGAAGAAATAGTAAACTCTACCACTGCACTAACTTCGCAATTCTTATTTAATTGTTGAAAGAATATCTACTAAATAAGGCTACTGTAAGAACTACATTAGAAACCAACTGCAATTCTCCCTTTACCAGACTGGGGTACAAACCAGATCACATGCCTTTGAATGTTCAAAGATGACAGGGATAGGCATCCTCCCAGCGACACCTGGCCCAGTGAGCCCTGGACCCTGGGGTAGCCTATGCTGTACCCCTCAAGGTGCCCCTGAGCCCAACCCCTGAGACAGGCCCCTCCGGCTCCGCCCTGCTGCCGTGGTGGCCACAGAAGCCGGGGGTCTCCACTGAAACCAGGGCAGAACCCTGCCCCCTGAGGGGGGTCAACCCTGGGACAGGGGAGTGCCAGAGGCTGTACCAGAGCTAAGATGGAAACTGAGGACTACCGTTCTCAACGCTGAGCACCTTCAGTTTGCATTTATACATGCAGCCACAGTCCCACAGTCAGGGGGAGGAGGGATTCCAGCATCAGCTCCGACCTCCAGACCAGACCGCCCTTGGCACCCCACACCCCCACTCCTAGCAAACTTCCTCTGGGAGCTCTTTTTGCCCTTTTCCTGCAGCAGACCCTGCTCAGGGCTCCAGCACTCAGCACTCCTCAGACGAGGCTCTGTCAGTGTCAAGCTCCGGACAGAGGGAGTCAGTCTCATTCCTCTTCCTTCCAGAGGCCCCTGTGCTCTTCAAACAGTGGGGCTACTGACCCCAGCAACCTTGAAGCTTCCTAACAGTAAGGGAGGGGCTTCTAGAATGTCATCTGAATACAGAGCCAGGCCTTCTTCCAGGTATATCCACGTCCCCGCCTCCCCCAGCTGTAAGCACCTGGCTTTCTAAGTGTGCAGTGACAGGGCCGTCCAGGTGACTCAAACTAAAGCACAAGAGAGGGCGCCTGGGTGGCTCAGTCGGTGAAGCGTCTGCCTTCAGCTCGGGTCATGATCCTCCTGGGGTCGAGCCCTGTGTTGGGCTCCCTGCTCAGCGGGGAGTCTGCTTCTCCCTCTCCCTCTGCCCCTCCCCCTTGCTCGTTCTCACTCTCTCTCTCTCTCAAAAATAAATAAATAAAACCTTTTTGAAAATAAAAATAAAACACAACAGAGGGCCTCACCCTCGGAAACCAGTACCACAGGTGCTCTCAGAGGCTAGTCTCGTGACTTTCTGCTCTGACCGTGCACCAGGACAGAAGCGCGTCACATCCCCCCAGGCACCCCACACTGTGGCATCTGTGGAACACCCACTGGGCAGCAGCTCCGCATAGTTTTATTTAGTCCCCCAAACAACACTGGTTATCTGCTATCAAACCTCCATGTTACACATGTCAGAGAAGGGAGGCCCAAGGGAAGCAGCCAGCCCAGGTCACCCAGCAGGGCTGAGGGGTGGACCTGGCCTCTCTGGCTGCAAGACCAAGCTCTTCCTACGACACCTTGCCTTCGTGGGTGCACGTGTGAAAGCACCCAGCATGGTGCCCGCGTGTGGTGGGGCCTCAATAAGGATGTGTCACTTGGTTTTCGCCACCCTGGAGCCACAAGGCTAGAATGAGGGCCAGCTGAGGCCACAGCTTCCAGAGGACGGTGAGCAGCCAGAGCAAAGCCAATCAATGATCTGAAGACCCAGGTCCACAACAGCCTGTAGGATGTGGTAGCTGGGGGCTTGGGGGCCCCCAAACTTCTCAAATCACACCCATCTCCACACTGCCTGGCCCAGGTCTCTTGAGGTATGAACCGAATACCTGCACACTTGCTGGAGAGAGCCACACAGTGCCCTGCTGGAGAAAATAAGTACTATTAGCTCAGCACATTGGGCATCCCAGCCAGCCACTCCTGCGGGGCCATTTCAGATTTCCAGCCGATGTGCCAGGCTTTGCCCCAGCCTCCAAACCTGCAACCCCCTCCCTGACTGGAAGGCTGGGCCCCCACTGCTGGCCTGACCCCCAAACCACTTCTCACAGCAGACAGCCCTCACTCTCTCTCACGCCCCCAAATTTCTACCCTGGGACCCTTGTTAGATAGTTTGGCTGTGGATGGTCTTGGATCTGACATGTGCCGAAGACGGATGGCTGGACTTCTGATGACTGAAGACATCTGACAGTTGAGAGGAAAACATGTTCACTACATCTTGTTCTAGACGCTTCTGTAAGAGTGCCAGCTAGGGTCAGAAAACCTCAGCCCCCTGCCTATCCGTTCTCACACTGTTATAATTTAATACTATGCCTTCTTTCTTTATTAGGAAGTTGACTGAATCACCTGTGTGAACAACATCTCGGTGTCTTTTATTAAGATGTTATTGGAAACAGCCAAAGGCCCTGAGAGAACAACCCAGAATTAATTACTCTTTGTGCTTAGTTTCAGGCATATCTTATATCTGTAACTCTTTACAACTTTTGTAAACACTTTCACATTAATCTATTTCTCTTCCCCTCTCTCTGCTCCTTCTCTCCCCCTCCCCGCATCAATGATCTCTACAATAACTCCATGGAGAAACAGGGCGGGCATCATTATCATTCTCATTTTATAGATGATAAAACTAAGGTGTAGAAAAGTTGAATGACTAGTTCAAGGTCCTCCACCACTGAATATCAGAGACGGGTCATCGTGTGGAGCGCAGAGCTCTTCCCACCGAACCGCCCCGCCCTCTAAGCTAATAGATTTGTCCTGAGCCTAAAGGGAACTATATGTCTCATCACACAGGAACACCAGGACGTTTCTCTCCAGCCTTCAAATGCAGTCTTCAGTTGAAACAGTCTTCAACTGAAGATGCCTGATAACGTCTTCTCCCTCTGCTCCATTTAGAGGCGCAGTTGTGATTTTATCCAAAATTGTTATTTTACATTGTGTTTAGCACCACTCATGCGAGAAACATTTGCTAAGCACTTACAATGTGCCAGGGGCCATGCGAGGTGCTTGGACAGAGGCCTTCATTCACTCACAGATATTACCAAGTGCCTGCAGGCTCTGTGCTGGGCACTGGGACATGGCAGGTACCAGAAAAATGGCATGCCTGTCCTCGTGGGCTGGCCCAGCACACAGCCAGGTGAGATGATGGACAATAGCCAGCAGTGACAACACAGAGCTATGAGGGCATCACCAGGGACAACAGGCCAAGGAAGTTCACCACTGAGCTCCCAGTGTGGGCCAAATCATCCCAGGAATGAATGGGGTCAGAAACAGGCACATAGAAAACCCATCCAGTGAGGCTCCCACCCAATCACATGCGTTTTCGTTGGTCTCAGACACATGCTCTCCCACTGCACGTGACTACATAGCATTTTACACGTTCACCTACATGATAATAAAATGACGGTAAAATTTAATGGGCGCCTACTCGATGTGCCCCATGTGCTCAGTGCTTCACATGAATGTTCTATGCCAACCTTCAAAAGATCCCCCTGACAGTGGCATCTCCATTCCACAGAGGATAGCCCAAGGCACCGGATGGGGGGGGACACATGTGCACGCATTGTTTGATTCCAAATGTTAACAGTCTTCCCACAGTGCCCAGCTGACTCCCTGATGAGGCACGGAAAACACACAGCAAGACATTATAAACGAGCAGATCGGCCTCAGGAGCCCTTCAGCTCTCCCCCATTCATCCCACAGATATCTCCCAACCACCAACTGTGGGCCAGGCACTGGGCTGGGCACTACGGGGAGCCAAAACAGAGCTTCTCCTGCACTTATGGAGCTCACGGTCCCCCGCAGGAACACGGAAGACCAAGAGGAATCAAAGAGTCCAACAAACGTAGAACTGCGATTGCGCTAAGTCCTAGAAAGGAAAGGTTCATGGTGCTCAGAGAAAACGGGGCAAGGGATTCTTCCCAATCAGGGAGGATAGACAAAGCCCACTTGAGCTGGTATCTAAGAGATGAACAGAGGTGGCGAAAGTGTTCCAGACAGTGGAACAGCTTGTGCAAAGGCCCTGTGCGGGGTGGGGGGGAGGAGCACTCACTCCAGAAACTGGAAGGACCATGGGTCTAGGCCCAGAGTAGGAAGGGAGAGCATGCAGCACCGAGGCTGGGGAGTGGGCAGGGCAGACTCTCAGGGCCTCCAGGGCCACCAGGAGAAGTTCTGTTCCTGCCCCCAGAACAAGGCTGAGTCCCTGCAGGGTGTCAGGCAGGGAGGCCACCTGATCAGAGTGCTGGCTCAGTGGTCCTAACTGTCCTCTGCAGCCAGGAGACAGCCCCTGGCCTGTCCCCTCACCCTTCTCACACTGCTAGGTGACGATGCCACGTGGCCTCGCACAGCCTTTGGGAGCACGGCTGCTGTGGGTTCATGTCCACAGGCCCCATACCCAGCCCCAGGCCTGGCACTGCGCTGCAAGTACAAAGGGAGCAGCCCCGCTGCCTTCGAGGTAATCCAGGAGAGACACAGAGACACAAACACTGACACCCCAAGTAAACACCGCGGGAGGTGACAAGCTCCACGGGTGCAAGGGGAGCAGAGAGAGGAGCTGTGGGATCCAGGTGTGTAGACAGACGTGCTCAAAGTGAGGGGAGAGAAGAGCCTGGCTGTGTGTGACTCAGTGGGTGGACAGGGAAGTGGGAGAGGCCGGGGCTGAGTTAGAGGGAGAGACGAGGGGTTGGGTGAAGTTCACAAAGTAAAATAAGAAAAGCATCAGCCACTGCAACACATGCCGCTTGCCCCTCTGGGAGGAAGGGAGGAAACTACCTGAGGATGCCGCTCCCTTGGTGCATGGGCGTCGCGTCAGACCGTCCGCACTGAAATGGCAGCTCACCGCCCGGTTGGCTGTCATGTCACGTGACGCCGCCAAGCCTCACCGGCAACCCGAGGGCGCTGATGGCACCCAGCGCACCAGGCTGTGGAGAGGATCACGTCAGCGAACCTGCAAAGCACCCGACACGGGGACTAACGCGTGCTGAGCCCGGGATACGGGCTGGTTCTTGCTGCCGCTGTACCCTCTTCTTCACCTGCACGCTTGCAACTAAATGCTTCCATTCCCTTTCCTTCTTTTGTAACAAGATTAGAAGCTCTCCAAGGGCTTTCCAGTGTTTCTGCCTGTCAGTTAAATCCCTGAAACAATTCTGGGCATTCTCAGAAAAGCTTCAGTGAACAGGCAGTTCTAGAAACAAAGTGATTTGGATAATATAGTGATTATTATAAGGAAGGCTGTTGCTTTCAAGATCAGTTCCCTCTGAACAAAGTCAAGTGGATCATAAGCAGAGTGTGAAAATATCATTTTCTTTCTGCCACCTCCTGACCCCGCGCCATGAGAGGGCAACAATGCATCACTCCACAAAGTCTTTCTTTGGCTAGATTTTATCTGAATGGTGACTGATGATGTCCTGGCCAAGTGGCAGGAGAGGGGTCTGCTTTAGCCAGCAGCTGTGGAACGTGGACACTGATGAAGACAGATGAATCCATTTACTCAGTACTTTGGATCTACCACTAATTTTCCAGATGACAATGACACTTCATCCTTCCAGCAATGTAGACTGTTCAAAAAGACCAGAAAAGTAGAAAACTGCAAAAGGATTCCCCAATTGGCCCCAAAAGGTGTCACAAGGTTCATGCCCTTTACTTGAGCAAGAATTCTCAGACCCTCAAGCTCAGTGCATAACTGATTTACTCTCATTTTGCACATATTTCTAATAAACTTGGTTATCTGATTTGGGGTCCGGACCAAAACCAGATCAGGGAGATGGCCACCTCTAGGCTGAGTTTACCCAGTTCCTGAGTCAGTCTTGACCACGGAAGGATAAAGAGCAGAAGCTTCCAGCCCAGGAGCAGAGAGCGTGGAATAAGTCTTGCTATTCAGAGGATCCCAGGGGGCCTCTTCATTCACTATCCCCAGACCTGTCACCAGACCACCTGGCTCGCCAAGGCTGACAACTTGGCTCCATTCCTGCGGTTTCTACCAGGACCAGAGCCCAGTCCAGCCGCCATTGGCTCTCACTTTCCCTGGAGGTGGGAATGGGATATCACAACCTGATTCCTATACTCACCAACTGCTGGTTTAGAGGACTGTTCCAATAAACCCATCTAAAACCATAACAGTTCTCAGATGCTGGAAAGTATTTATTTCCTAGGTTTTCACGTATCTTGGATGATGCCGGGTATGTTTGTCAGGGGGAGAGGAAAATGACATCAGCTTTGTACATAATCTTCCTTTCTTTTTTTTTTTAAGATTTTATTTATTTATTTGACAGAGACATAGCGAGAGAGGGAACACAAGCAGGGGGGAGTGGGAGAGGGAGAAGCAGGCTTCCTGCCGAGCAGGGAGCCCGATGTGAGGCTCAATCCCAGGACCCTGGGACCATGACCTGAGCCGAAGGCAGACGCTTAACGACTGAGCCACCCCGGGGCCCCTGCACTTAAGCTTCTATTGGAACATCCAACAAGTAAGCTTTTCCCTTTGTACTCCACAACTAAAGGGACCCTGAAAGTACCAAATAACAAGAACCCAAATGAACAAATAAAGAGCAAGCAGGAAGCTCACCCCACATGGCTTGGCATACAGAGTATCTCCTCAATTTGTTAAAACTATGCCCATTAATCCTCTTAGAGCCAGAGAGCTGGGTTCCAAGCTTTTAGATGTATTTGTTTGTTCAATAAACACTTATTGAGCTCCTGCTCTGTGCCTGGCCCTGAGATAACGCCTAGAGGGGACCACAAGGGAGCCAGACACACTCAGCACCTGCTCTCACAGTGGTTACAATGGAGCAGAGATCCTCAAGCCATGCTGTAATTCACAGAGAGAAGCAAGAACTTCCCCATGGTCTTAACAACTAACCTAGCACCAGAACCCAGACCGCCAACCCCATATTGGGCTCACACCCCCACGGTTCCAGCCTAGTATACCTGCTTGTTCCTAGAAAGATACAGAGAGAAAGGCCTCTCACCAGCCTCACTGTACATCGTTACATAAGATTAGAGAATAAGAATAAAATAAAGGAGCAGATGAAAACAGATGCTCATTGGGTGAACTACACCATTTAATTTTCTGACCTTCCTACAATCAAAATAACCAAACAAGTTAGCGACAAGGAGCCACTTACATTCACAGTCGAACATAGGGAATGGCCAAATGGGTGCCTCCAGAAGGAGGTCGCCTTCCCCAGCATCCTCCTCTGACCCCTACCATGGCTCGCTCGCACTATGTGCAACAGTTTCTGTCTGTTTTGACCACCTGTTTAGACCGTGAGCTCCTCGAGGGCCCGTTTCATGTCCCATCCACTTCTGTGTCACAGAGCCTAGAACGGGGCCTGGCAGAAAGTTCTATCAGTGAGAGTGTGTTGCACTAGGGCACTGAGGCAGAAGCAGGTAGTGCCTGCAGCAGCTGTGTAAGTGGGCCAGTCGATCTCCTCTGCAGGCAGAACCTACAGGAGGAGGGCGGTCAGCTGATGGCCTTCACCGCAGCTTCAACTCTGTCGCCATATTTAATTCCGCTAAGGACACAATCTCCCAGGCAGCCTGCGGTCAGTGACTGAGATGGGCAGGGATTCTAGAGCCTGGCTCTTTCGGTCCGATGCGGGACCTCTCTATGGGCAGATTTTACCCCAGAGCAGGCCACTGACTGGCCCAGACTTGCTGAGCCGCTCCCGACCCATCTCTCTTGCCCCCTCCATTCACAGCTATCAGCCCAGCGTAATGGGCTGAACGTCTCCCCACCTCCTCTTGTATCTTTCACGGGCATTCCCCCCAAGAGCTCCTGTACTTCTAAATCCATCCTGGCATCTAGTTCCTGAAGGACCCAGAATGACAAGACTTCATGGCATCCACCTGCTTCTCAACATTTCCCACCCTCCTTTGAAGCTGGCGTGACCCGTGATTATTTCCAGTCAATGGAATACGAGTAGAAATAATGCATGTGTCACTTCCAAGGAAAGATGGTTAAAAATCCAGTGTGCCTTCCCTACCCCCATCTTCTTGAAGTCACAAAATGGGAGAGTCCCACCCCAAACCTGCCTGGATCCTTGTGTTCCCACTTGGAGGAGAGCCCCTCGGGAGCACTTCTGACACACTCTGGACTTTGGGTAAGCAATAGAGAAATTTTATTATGTAGGCAATAGAGATTTCAGGATTTGTTTGTTCAAGCAGCAGGACCTAGTTCACCCTGACTGACAAAAGACATGTATCCTACACATGGATCCGTTCAGCACCTCTGTTTTCACGGCTCTCTTACCCCTCCAGCTTGCTCATGTCCCTGCTGAGACCGCAGATCTCCACGTGAAGAAGCCAACCGTTACTCTGTGCCCATGGGAGGGTAGGCCAAACACAGGAAGAAGCCCCCGTTAAAAATAAAGTTAACAAGTTGAACTTTTGGCCCAATACCAAGTGCTAAACAGGCCCTAGTGTGTTAGTTCCATCCACAGCCCCCGTGGGTGGCTGGCTAGGTCTGGGGAATTGGTTGGGGGCTGGCATGGCCAAGGGCACTGCCCTCACACGGGGGAAACCCTGGGTTGGTGTTGGTGGGAATAGGCAGGAGGCAGCTACAGCCTGACAGTCAACTTAATCCTGATAGATGGGGTCACCTGAGTCCCGCGGAGATGGGAGTGGGGTGAAGCCCCTGGAGAGGTGATCTGGACAAACTTCATTCAGTGGGATGCTAATTCAGAAAGGAGACTGGAATTTATGCTCTCATGGTGCAGTTGAGCAGACGCTCACTGATGGCCTGCCCTCACAGAGCTCAAGTCCAGTGTATGCTAGGACACACGGCAGAGGGGAAGATGGGCTGCTCACATCCCCCTCCTCCGGCACCCCTCCCAGCAGCGCGGCGTTTGGGCACACAAGATTACAGATAACTCTGCCTTACATTTACATCATGTTGTGAGGTTCCACGTGCAAGATATTTATTCCTTCTTACAGCCCTGTGAGGTCAGCATAATTGTCCCCATATGGTACAGGAATAATGACAACGGTGACAATACAGCAGCGAATATTCACTGGGGCACTCACAGTGTACCAAGCACTGATTTGATTACTTTACCAGGGTGGTCTCATTTTTTAGCCCCATTTTATAGATGACGAAAGGGAGGCAAAGTGCCTTGCCCTGGGTCACCAAGCAGGTAAGTGGTACCCAACAGGGATACAAACCCAGGGTTCCTGACATATTGAGGAGCTCATCCTACAGGTACTAGGGACTCGGGGAGCTGAAGGATCTGGAGAGGGAGTCTGCCATACTGTGCCTAGCCTCACCCCCACTGGGCCGCTCTCTCCTCGTGCCCCTACAATGCAGCGCCTGGACTCAGTGACTCTTGCCTGCCAGATCCGCCCCCCTCCCCGGCACCCCAAGGGTTCCTCTCTGTTGTCCTTCCCAGCCCGGCAGGTCTCAGCGCTGCCCGTTCTCCTCCACATCCTCCCACACCGCCTCGCCACCTCTGTTCAAGCTTCGGCATCTCACCCTTCCACTGCTGGAGTAGCCTCCTGGCTTCTCAGTGTCCAGGCTCATCTGTCTACTATCTAGGCTCTGCACTCCCACTGGCCCTGATCACAGCACGACCACGTTCAAAACCGCCACTATACATGGCTCCTCGTAGTTCCAGAAGAAAGTCCAGCCTTCTCGACACATGATTCGAGGCCTTCCACACCCACCCCCAGGCTACCTGTCCCTCCATAAGCCCTGCACTCAGGGGAAAATGTAATAATTCAATGCTCCCCAAACACACCTCACACTTTGTCTCCCTCCATCCTTTGATCCTGGAGCGCCTGCCTGGGATCCAACCTCCATTTCCCTGAGTTCCTGCTTTTCTGTCAAAATTACATTGGCCCTTTCAGGCCCATCTTGATTTCCTCTCCTCCAGGAAGCCTCTCTTGACCTAGATATGATCTTCCCTTTCTCTCAATGCCCTTGGCATCCCTGGTCTCTTTCTTGAATGTAGCATTTCCCAAGTGCCTGTCTTTGTGGATATCTGTGATCAGACGCCCCTGCCATCCACACCTTTAACAGCCTCTGATGTCCTTCGAGGAATCACCTCTTCTTCACTCCCTACTCATGTGGTTGGGCAGGGCTGACCTCCCTGCCCTCTCCCTCCATGAAAGACGGGCTTATGTCCCAGACCATCAGTGCCATGTGGTTGGCTCAGGGATGGACACATGACCAGATTCAAGCCAACGAGAGCTGAGTTTGGGACTTTTGCTGAAACATTTGGGAAAGGAACACTCTTCTTACTGGAGTTTCTAAACTGGGAGTGTGTAAATTTGCAGCTGGTAAGGGCCATCTGTGCCACCACATGGGTAGAGCCAGCTTGAGAGTAAAGCCAAACAGAGGAAATCAGAGCCGAGAGAGAGAGACATTTTTTAAGACAGCATTTCAGTCCCTGGATTCAGCCATGCCTGAGGACAGCCCACTCCAGGATTTTTCAGTCACATGAACCAGTTAAAGTGGGATTTCTATCACTTGCAAGGAATCCGAAGCAATACACCTCCTAAGGGCCAGGTACCACGCTGGGCAGTGGGGCTAGAACCACAAGAAGAGGTAGTCTGATCCGAAAAGGGCTCATTTTCTATCTTTTTATTTCTAAGAATAGCTGTATTGAAATATATTCATATATCATAACATTCATTCTTTTGAAGTATATGATTCTACAGTTTTTGAATATTCATAGAACCGTGAAGTCATCACCATGATCCCTTTCTATCTTACCTTGAAAATGGCCAATATGTGCTGGCCCTGTTCTCCCCTATGCACCAGTTCCGCCCTCGAACCCAAGGCTGGGTTTTATTCCCTTCTGCAGCACCAGTGACTGCAGTAGGTGCTCAATTACTGCCTGCTGAGTTGTACTCAGACACCCTTGAAAAGCTCAGCCTCGGGCGCCTGGGTGGCTCAGTTGGTTAAGCGACTGCCTTCGGCTCAGGTCATGATCCTGGAGTCCCGGGATCGAGTCCCGCATCTGGCTCCCTGCTCGGTAGGGAGTCTGCTTCTCCCTCTGACCCTCCCCCCTCTCATGCTCTCTGTCTCTCACTCTCTCTCTCTCAAATAAATAAATAAAAAAAAAAAGAAAAGCTCAGCCTCCATCCACCAGCTGCCTGGGCCCTTTCTAAAGCACAGTGAATGAGAGAACAGATATTTGGCAAAGCTGCTTAAGGAAAGGACATACCTATCACAAGCCTTCCCCTGGATTTTTCTAAGCTGGATCCCTGCATCAAGGTAGATTTCCTGAGAGGTGCACACCTAGAATGTGCTCCTTTGGCTCCCTGAACTTTCCCTAAGTTTATCACATAATAATTTAAACTAGTAACAAGTGGGAAAACATATAAATCCAACAATAGGGGAATGACTTAATATTTATGGTGCACCCATAGGATAGAATAGTGTACAGCCACTCAAAATCATCTTTGCAACTGAGGACATGGGGAAGTATCCATAACATAATGTTAAATTAATGAAACAAAATATAAAAGGGCACATAGAGTGAGATCTCAAGTACATAAAATAGTAAAACTTGGCAACTAGAAGGGAATAATGCTAATTATTAGGTGTAATTGTCTTTGTATAGGGGGATTATGAGCAATTATTATTTTTCTTCATGCTTCTTTCTAATTTTCCATTTTTCTAAAATGAACATTACTTTAGGGACACCTGGGTGGCTCAGTCAGTTAAGTGTCTGCCTTCAGCTCAGGTCATGATCCCAGGGTCCTGGGATTGAGCCCCGCTTCAGGCTCCCTGTTCAGCGAGGAGCCTGCTTCTCCCTCTGCCTGCCGTTCCCCCTGCTTGTGCTCTCTCCCTCTCTCTCCCTCTGGCAAATAAATAAATAAAATCTTTAAAAAATAAAAAATTTTAAAATAAACATTACTTTAATCAAAGCAGAAAAGCCAACACTGTTTCTTATCTCATCCCTTGGTTATTATTTAATTTTATTCATGTGGCTACTGAAGGATGAGAAACAACATGTGAAGAACATTCTGAATCTCCCATGAAACTTTTTTAAAAAGACGTCGTCCTTCAGAATCTTTTAATCAAACATGTAAGTAATGTAATCCACCATTTTTACCTTTTTACCTTGACTGTCAGGAAGCTCAGAGCTAAAATGTAATACACAAAACTGTAATAACCCAGGTTCTTGGTATAATAACTTCCATGCTTCTATATGTCTTCTGATGCTTCTTTTATTTGTATATTCAGTCGTCTCACTTGTGTTTTTATATACTCAACTCTACTTTGGGATAAGATTTTATCTAGAGCAGAGAAAAGAGGTCCTAACTAGCAGATGCTCTGTTGGGATATTTCATTTTTAGGAACACAAGGCACTGAGTGGGGCTTTGAACATTCTAGTGTTATTCTAATTATAGCGAGAGGGTCAACCTAAAGAAATTCAGGCAGGAGGCTCCTTTATTGAGAGAGGCTCTCCCAGTGGTCAGATTAACCCATTACTTGGTAAATCTCCATCTCTTTGAAGACTGCATGGACCAAGGTCCCTCCTGGCTGCCCACAGCCTCTGGCCATTGACTGACAGCAAACGTCAGCAAAGCCAGCCAAAATCCATTCACCACATCCGTCTTGTGTTCAAGTCTACAGACAACAAGTGACACAGCCAGGAAGTGATCAGGGAGTACACACAATCCGCAAAGACGGCCCATGTGACTAAAACAGGCCCCAGATGCTCTAACACAGGCCTCAACCACCCTTCGGATCACTATGGATCTTGCTGCAATTACCCACACGGAGCATTCCTTTACCACAGCTTAGCAAGAAAGTACCTCTCCTATGGAGATGGGCCACTTGAAAAAATTAAGTATTATATCACCTGCATGTTCTCCCAAACATGACACCTCATGGCAGGAGATAACATACGTATTTGATTGTAAGCCAGGATTCTTCTTTTTTGGTGATAACTTCACTGATCCTTCACAAGATTTCAAAAGTGAGAAAAACAAAATAAGCAGTCTTGATGTTTAGTTGTGACCATTTTATCACACCTAAAGCTGCAACGTCTTACTTGTGACCACGCCAGAGGAAAACGCAGGAAGGGAGGCAGGAAACATTGCGTTGGTGCTTCCAGCATGTCAGACGGAGGCCTGGCTGCTGGGCCCGCCAGCTCACGGCACTCCCCACCTGGGCCCGTTATCCCCCTGGAGCGTCACACCACCACCCTACCTAGTACGTGCAACAGCCCTGCTTTTCCAGATGCGAGAATCTAAGGTGAAGACAGATCCAATGACCCCACTCAAGGTCACCCAAGGGGAAGATAACTGGCGTCTGACTAGAACCCAGGTCCCACCCACCGCAAAGCCCTTGCTCTGTGCCCCTTCACACGGCCAGAGACACTTCTCTGTTTGCACGAGGCTGAGAGTACCCTGCGCCCTCCGTCCCACACTGCTTCCTGCAGATTCCCACCAACTGAAGAACCTCATCTTCTCGCCTTTGGGCCCTCTCACTCAGAAAGTCATCAAGACACACTTGAAAAATAAATGTAAAACCTTCAACCCACACTCTGAAACCAAGCACCCATCCCTTCGCTGCCACAAACAAGCTAATGTGAAATCTCTTTCAGGGAGGCTTTCTGAAGGGAATCAATTGATGATGAAAACATTCTGCAGATGACAACATTCGGTGATGATGCAAGCAGGGCTGCCCTAGCTACAACTGTTTCTGTCTCCAAAGAACCGGCTCTCTCCTATCCCTTCTGAAAGAGTATGTATGGAGGCAACAGGGAAACAGCGCCGAGGGGACATGCCTAGGTCAGAACTGAGGTGCGCTGTGCATTTCTGCGTGCCAGACAAGTCCCCCGGAAAACTTGAAATGTTCGGGCAAAGATGAGGGCGACGAGAATGCCATTCAGAAACAATTCCACACTCGGGTTAGCTCTGCTCAGCCTCCCAGCTTGCATCCTCCCGGGGCAGAAGGAGGCTCTCCGCTTGCAGCAGGCTGCGCGCACCGCCACCAACTGCCACCCGTTCCTTCACCTTTTATTTACAGCGCAGAGCAGGCTGGTTCATCAGTGAAGGGGGGAGGCGGGGAATAAAGATGCCATCCAGATTTCTGCTCTTTCTCAGGGGACCAAAAAAAGGGGGGATATCAGGCGAGAAGGAAGCGGAGCCCAGGCCACACGGGCAGCGCGGAAGCGCAAAGCTCCTCTCCGAAGGGTGGGAGGAGAGGCACCTGGGCTGGAGCAGAGGCTCCCGGGGAGCTCCAGGAAGCCGGGGTCAAGCCCAGCACCCGGCCCGGCTTGGCGCGGTGCTCAAGGCGCCAACAGACCGCACTGCACAGGAAATCACTGCCCCCTTCAGGCCGCGTCTGAGACGCGGCGGCCGGAGCGGAGGGGCTCCCTCAGTCCGGAAAAACTCGCAAACCCGACCTCGCGCGGCCGGCGATCGCTCCTCCAGACCCCCTCCAGCAGCCGTGCAGGCGGTGTAGGTCCGCGCTGGAGCTTCAGCCAGAACCCGCGCTGCGGGCGTGAGGCGGGGGGATTGGGATGCGAAGCCCTGGGCTCTGCCGCTCCCCTCGGAGAAGTAGGCCGAGAGGGCCAGCCCGCTGCTGCGCTCCAAGTCCGTGCTTCAAGTCTGCGCCCGGAGAAACTGCGCCTGCAGCCTCAGGGCCGACAGCAGCGGCGCTGCCGGACACCCCTGCGCGTCCGCAGCGAGACCTGCTCAGGGCACTCTCTGAGCAACTAAACCGAGGGGGAGTCTCCCCATAAAATCGCTCCGGCTGCAGGCAGCGCCGGGCACATTCAGGCAGCAGCCGTTTAGAGCCGGCGGCCCCACACCTGCCCGCGCGGTGCGGGCTCCGAGCCGCCTGCGCGCACCACGCGCCCAGCCCTCCTGCGCGCTCTGGCCCCTCGGGTCCCGGAGCCCTCCGGACCTCAAAGCGCGGCCGGGCTCTCCTGGGGGCCCGCGAGCAGGCCATGGCCTCTCTAGCCCCGAGTGGCCCAGTTTCCAGTCAATGCGCCTGCCTGTTCCTCCCACCCGGCAGTCCACAGCCCCACCAGCGGGACCTGGGCAACCACTACAGGCCTTTTAGAGGGTCCAGTCCCCACCTTCTACACTCCTTCTCCGGTCAAAGGAAACCCGTATTCTGTCCCCCACCCCCCAACACACATACACACACACAATCCCAGAGGAGGGAGATGCTCAGCAAATCTTGGTACCAGCTGTGCCAGCCAAGCCCGGAGGGACCCCGGGGTGAACACTGAGCACCAGCCCGCGGAGCCCTCGGCAGGCACAGGCGGCTCAATCTCAAGGGCTCTGCCCAAGGGTCGAAGCTTCCCTCGGTTCGGCACTCCCTCACCCGCCGCCCCCTCCCCCCCCCCCCCCCCCCCCCGAGCGCGCACGGGGGCGCCCCCCCCCGGCCTGGTTCGGGGTGAGGCCGGGGGGGTGG
>NC_058415.1:61432394-61485943 GCF_002201575.2 Neomonachus schauinslandi
CAATGGCGCCGGCACCGGCCCCGGCTCCGGCTCGGGCTCCTGCTCGGCTCTAAACGGCCGCGGCGGCGGCGGCAGCGGCGGCGCCCGTGACGGATCAATCACGCCGGGAAGGGGTGGGAGCGAGCGGAGTGCGGGAGGCGGGGAGCGAGAGAGCAAACGCGGAGAGGGGGGCCGGCGTCTTCGCGCGCGCCTCTCTCCGGCGCGGCCACCCCGAACCAGGCCGCCTCCGCCCGCCCCCGTGCGCGCTCTGAGCCGCTCTCCCGCCGGGAGCTGCTCGGCGGCAGCCCCTGGAGCCCGGCCGGGGGAGGGCGGGCGTCAGGAAACGCGGGAGGCGAAGGCGAGGCTGCTCGGCGGCGGCTCGGGCCGCCTCCGGGGACGAGGACGGGCCGTGCGCGCCGGGGGAGGGGGAGGCGCTGGCGCAGGGGCGGCCGCGGGGAAGGCCGCCTTCCCAGCACACGCGCACACACGCGCCCCCCGGCCCTCCGCCGAGCGGGCTGTCGCTGTCCGCGGACCTTGGGGGACCTGAGCGCCCGGGGACAGGGGTTGGGGGACCGAGCCGTGCGTGCTGGCACACGCAGTGGCCGCCGCCGCTCCGCCGAGCGCTTCCTGCACGGTGGTTTGGGACTGCTGCTCGGAGGTCTGGCTGGGAAGGTCTGCGCTGCGAGCGCGCCACGGAAGCGTCCTAGAGGCACCTGCAGCCTTATGCTCTTCTGTTCTGCGCGGGTGTCCGCGGAGGCCCTAACCGAGCCCGAAGGGGCGGCCAAAGATGCCGCCGGCACTCTAACATCCTTTGGTGCTAGGGTGTCCAGAGCTCAGGGCCTTGACTGAGAGCCCTCCGAATTCCCCACCAGACTGAGAAGCCGTCCTCTGCCAACCTCAGAAGAGATTAGGGTCCTCACCTTGCGCCCCCTCCAGGCATTTGACCTCCCCGCGTCCCCACTCCCAGAGGGCTCCGCCCTAGAATTTTCCCTCTGGGTTGGGAGCACTACTCAGAGCAGATCCCTGCTTCCCTTGACTTGTCCCTCTCTTGGCCGGGTCGCGCAGGCTGCACTGGCTAACCTTAGGCAAAGCAGTCCTGTGATCTGACCTAGCCCCTCCACGCTTGAAGAATAGAAATTGTGGGTCATTAAAATATAAAATCCCAAGGGGTGATTAATGAGAGGAGACAGTAGGACATCAAATGAGAAAACATCCTCGTGCTTGAGCCAACCATTGTGGGCCATATCCGCGACCTTGCAACAAGGTTGGAAGTTTAACCTTCACTGAGCATTTACTACCTGCCTTAAATCCTCACAACAGCCCAGTGAACGAAGTCCTATGTTTATGATCCTCGATTTACAGGTGAATACACTGAGGCTCAGGGAGGTTCCACAGCTTGTCCAAGTACACAGAGCTACCAGGGTAGGACTGGAACCCAGAGCCAGCAGGAGCTCTGTACATAGTGCAGTGGGAGCCAGGATGGGGGACAACCACCGCTATGGGAGGGGCACTGCCCTGACTTTCAATTGTTCAGAACCTCGGTTCCCTCAGGTATGTGGTGAAGGAGTTGGACCAGATGAAGTCCACAGACTTGCTCTTCTGGAGTGAGGTAGGGGCAGCCCTGAATCACAGGCTAGTTAATCAGGAAGCATGAGGACAGAGAGGGGAGGTTGTGCCCAATCCTGGAGAGTACCTTGGACAGCTCTGGGGAGCCCAGGCCAAGTACTCCCTGTCCCAACTCCTCTTTCTAGGCTTCTGCACACATCACTCCTGAGCTTCACTTAGCCAAAGGACAGAGCTTTGCATGGACAGAGCTCACCTGAGCATCTCCATGAACAAGATCAAAAACGGTCCAGAGGACAAGGTAATCTCTCTTAGCTGGTGTTCATTTGACATCACAGCTGTCCTCTAGCCATCGGCTTCTGGCATCGGCCCTTCCTCAACTTCTCAGTTCAGGTTTCTCAATGAGCATTTTCACTTTTTTTCCTTTTTTTCCCTTAGTCATTTGTGCTTTCCTTGTAAGCTGTGCCAATATGGAGTATCCACAGACACCTACATCTGGGAATAAGTTGAAAGCTAGGATAACTTTGATTGACATTTTCTAAGTGGTTGAAGGCCTTGCCTGACCCCTGCCTTTCAGCCCCTCTGTCTCCACTTATGGGGTGACCTGGCCCCAAGATATGTGGCCTGGGACCGGCCCTGACCCAAAGAGCACCAGCCTCACTCTCCGTCAGCCTGGATCCAGGCCAGGCTCTCTCATCTCATGCCCACTTCTGATGCCTGGGCATCCCACTGGTTCCCAGATCCTACCCTGGCTTGTGTTCCAGTTTGGATAACTGGACTCCTGGCATGCTTCCTAGGTCTGAGTTCCTGCCTTGGTCACCAGCCTCGAGTCCATATTCCCCTACAGCTGGAGTCCAGCCTCTTGCTTTAAAATAATCATTCATTCCTTCAACAAATGTTTTGCAGCATCTACTGTGTGCTGGGCAGTGTCCTAGGAGCTGAGGAGGCAGGAATAAACAAGCCAAACTAAAATCCCTGCTCTCATAAAATTTACATTCTAGTGGAGAGAATGAGAAACAATAAACAGAAATAGTAATAAGAAGATATCTTAGTATGACAGCTTATGAAAAGTGCTATGGAAAACAAAGCAGGAAAGAGGGTTGACTCTGATAGGGTGGGGCTGCAATTTGAAATGGGGGGGGGGGTCAGAGAAGGACTCATGGAGGTGATTTTTCAGCAAAGACCTAAAGGAGGCGAGCAAGCAAGACATGCAGATAGTGTCCCAGGTGGAGGAACAGCAAGGGCAAAGGCTCCGAGACAGGAGTGTGCCTGACGTGTTCAAGGAACAGTCAGGAAGCTGGTGTGGCTGGAGCAAAGTGAGCAAGGGGAAAAGTGGTAGTATCCAAGGTCAAAGGCAGGCAGGATCAAGTAGGACTGACTGCACCTGACAAAGTGGAGAACAACTGGAGGGTACTGAGTGGAGCAGTGACATGATCTGACATATTTGAACAGGATCAAAAGGGGGAAGCAGAGAAACCAGCTAGGAGACTGTTATGATAAGCTGCGTTTGGTGGCAGGAACCAGGGCGCAGAGGAGGTGATGAGAAGTGGCTAGATTAATAACTGTTCTTCTCATTATTAATGGGAATAATATGCATCAGCAGATGCCAAGTCCCAGGACCATAGTAAACACTGATTTATAGGCTCATCTACCTTACAAGGACATAGTAGAGACTTAAGAAAGCATCATGCTCAGGGTCACGCACCTAGAAAATAATAAAACATGCATGTCAGTCCAGGTCTGTATGGCTTAAATTCTCATCTTCCCCAAATCCTGCCTCCTTAGCAATTCTTTCTCCCATGCCCTTTCCCTGCACACAAGAACCAGAAGCCAGTCTCCAAACCCTGGCTTAGAGGTTGGGGCTGCTTTGAAAGATGATGCCAAGTCCCTATCTGAGGATTTTTGGGGCTCCATGATCCATCTGGCTTGCCTTTGAGCAGGATCCCAAAACCAGGCACCCCCCCCTCTTGCTATCTATCCTTTTTTCAGGCTGGGCTGGACACCCCTCGCTACTCTGGTGCCAGAGGCTAGGGTCTGCCCTCCTGCAGCTGCCTCCTCCCAGGAACTGGCTCCAGTTTCCAATACCCTGTTCCCAGTCTGACCTGCCATCCCTGTCTGCCTCTGTTCTTACTCCAGCAACAGGGAGGTCTTCTTTTACTTTTTTCTTTTTTTAAAAAAAAAAAAGCACAAAACACCCAAAATTTAAAAAACCCATAAGCCATCTTACAAGTATCTCCCATGTATTTCTTCTCTTTCCCCCATGTATTTCTTATTCCTGTTTACATTGAAATGTTTCTTTCAACCAAGTAGCTCAGCTGTTTTTTTAAGTACGTTGTTTGTTTTCAATTCTTTTTTTTAAATAGGTAAGTTATGAATGATGGCTCCAAAAAAGATTAGCTGAATGAATCTAAGTTGCTTTTCCCTTTTCACAAGGCATGTTTTTAAACCGTAAAATTGGGTTTCAGGCATCAATGTGGTCTGGTGGCACAGTTCGAGTAATAATAATAGCTACCATTTATTAAACACCTACCTACTCTGTGCTAGACACCTTGGTATGCATCATCTTAATCTTCATAACTGCCAGAAAAATAGGTGTTAGGATCCCAGTTTTGCAAATTACAAGACTGAAGTCCAGACGGATTAACTAACATGCCTAATGATACTTGGCAGAGACAGTGACGGGGCCCAAATCCAGTCTGTTTGACCCCAAATTCCTGCATATTTCTCTATTCCACATGTCTCTCCTGGAAGATACCTTTATATGACTGAGGAGTTAATAGTCTTAAAGAACTAAAGAATGCTCCTGAGGATTGACACCAGAAAAATGTAAAATGGGGGCGCCTGGGTGGCTCAGTCGGTTAAGCGGCTGCCTTCAGCCCGGGTCATGATCCCAGGGTCCTGGGATCGAGCCCCACATTGGGCAGGGAGCCTGCTTCTCCCTCTCTCTCCCTCTGCTTGTGCTCTCTCTGTCAAATAAACAAAATCTTTAAATTAAAAAAAAAAAGGAAAATATAAAATGACTTGGCCAGAGTCCCTCACCAAATGAGAGATGAAGCTGGCCTTCCTCCTGAGTTATTGGAGGAGAGCATCTGGCCTGGAGAGAGTCTATGACTGAACCCTTCAGGAGTCAATGCCGAGCCTGGGGTAGACCAGAAGAGCCTGGAGTGTCTCCTTCCACCCGTGCTCTTTGTCGGTTTGAGAACAGTGGAAGGATGGGGGAGTCACCTTGCTCGGTGTCGGCTGGACAAGCCCTGGGCAGACACAGGCAGGAAATTTAGCTTAAACCCGAGTGGTGTCCAGAAGGACACATACTGGCAAGGGTGCCAAAACCCCCTCTCGTCTACAGGTTTCACAAACAAGAAGATGCTTTAGGAAGGGGCACAGTTGAGGAACAGAACCTTGGACAGACGGCAAAATCTCTGGTCCAACCCCTCACCAAACCGTAGGAAGCAGGCGGTCCTGGACTCAAAGTCTGGCTCACCAGTTATTAGTGACTCAATTCTGGGGGAGTCACTTACTCTCCTGACCTTCAGTTTCCTCACCTGTAAAGTGGGAATAAACAATTCCTCTTTCATATCAAGTTTATCGTGAGGATTAAATAATTACAACAGCTAGTGTATTTCGAGTACTCACATGTGCCAGGCACTGTTCCAAGCAATTTTCACATCATTAACTCCCTTGGTAAGTAAAATAATGCATATATGCATATAAAGCACTTACCGCAGTACTAAGCTCTTATTAGGCATGCGACTAATAATAATAGTAGTAATAATACCACCAGAAATGTTAAGATCAGTGCCTCCTGAGGCTCCCACTCCATTATTTGGTCGATGGGGGTTTTGTGCATGATTTCTGAGGCTCCACCAAAGTCAGCCTTCCTGTCGCATCCACTCTGGATCCCAATCTACCACCGGGGTCCGTGGTGCTCTCCCTCACCCGTGGTGCCCTTCACCAAGGACAGCTCACAAACAACGCCACATTCCACCCCCAACTAAGTCACCTTTTCCTCAGGAGAAATGTGCCCAGGTTCCTCAACTTTCCCTGGCCAGTAGTCTGCTCCTGGCTTTCTTCAAGGGTGATGTCCAGAACTGACCACAAGCCCTCCACACAGACGAAGAGGCACGTGGAATAGCAGGCCCACCCCTCTGTGCTCAGGCCGCCGGGATGCTGTGCTGGCAGTCCCAGGTACCTGCATTTGGTGGCAGCCACATCACCCTGTGGCTCATAGAAAGCTTGTGGCTCTCCGAGAGCCCTAGGTTTGCTTTCTGTGGACTTGTTGCTGTCTGTTTCAAGGGAGCAGCGAGCCAGGTCTCTCTGATCCTATTTACCAGCAGTGTAATTCAGGCATCTCGGAACAGGGCTGAAACATTTCACCTGATTACTTCCCCGTGTTCCAGCCTACTGAGGGCATCTTGCATCATGGGTCTCTTCTAGCATATTCGCCATCTCCTCAGTTGGTGCCATTGCTATTGGACAATCTCATTTGCTTTCCTAAGCTAAAGCATTGGTCCAAGTGTGAAATAGGAGAGTGTCAAAGAGCTTTGGGACTGCCCACGCTAGCGGCCATCGGCCCCCTCTGGTCTTGTGACCAGACCCACTGAAGCTTCCCCCAACCTCTGCTTTCCGCAGCCCATGTTTGTCCAGCTTGCATGCCAAAATGTCAAGAGAATTCTTGCTACAGCTCTTACTGAAGCCCCCATGCACGCCATCTCCTTAATTTCTCTGACCTGCCAGAGTAGTAACCACACATACAGGTGAGTGTGGCTGGCTGGTTCTTGGTGAACCCACATCCACGCCTAGGCACCATCCCTCTCTTCTCTGTGCAATCACACAGTATTTGTAAAATCAGTACTTCTCGAATGCCGCTGAGGGTCAACACCCAAATCCCATATGGCTGACCTCGCCCTTTTAGCCTCTCGGGACACCCAAACACTGCTGTGTCCCCCACCTCCTGGCCCTTCCATTCACTCATCTCCCAAAGATCCTTAGAGGCTCTGGTTGGATATCATCCGCAGTTTCCCGCCCTGCCCTCACAGGTACCTCATGGACCTGGAGACGTGGGCTGATTGAATGCATCCTCATCTCTCCTTCCCTCGTAATTATGCTCACCTCTCTATTTCTGTTTGCTGGTCATTCTCCACCAAAATGTCCAGTGTGCCTCTGTCACAGGCCTGGAGGTAAAAAAGCTGCATTCTTTATCCACCTATGCTTGCTCCAAGTGCACTGTATGAAGCCTCTGGAGTGGTCTGTGACTCATTCTGGCATTGAGTGCTTGTGTGTTCCAGCAGGCGCCTCCATTTTAGACCCCTGCTCCCAGTGTCTCTCTGTGTCCCTAATTTGGGGGGGCAAGGGAGCTAATTGTATTGAACCATAACATACATACAGAAAAGTGTGCAAATGTTAATGCACAGCTCAACTAATTTTCATAAAGTGAATACACCCACGTAAACAGCACCAAGAGCCAGAACATGACCAGCATCCGAAAGCCCCCATGGGGTCCCTGCCAGTCATTACCTTCCCTCAGGGTAACCAGCATCCTTACTGTTAACACTATAGATCAGTTTTTGCCTTTTCTTGATCCTGATGTAAATAGAATCACCCGTCAGTCCTCTTTTGTGTCTGGCTTCTCTCACTCTACGTAGTTAGTGAGATTCATCCATATTGTTATATGTGACTGTAGATCTTTTATTCTCATAGTCTTGTGCTCGCCTTAGCCTTTTACAATCCAACTTCATCCCATGGGATCCATGTGCAGCCCCTTGGTTTTCTCTCTACCCGCCCCCAAGAGGGCTTTGTGAGTCTCACCTGCATCCCCACCTCTGGTCTCACCCTTTGATCTACCCTTCATTTACCCTGCCAGATGAGCCTCTCCAGAGTTTGGCTCCAATCATGTCCTCCCAGCTCAAAACATTCTATGGCTCCCTGTTGTCTTATGGGGCACTAACTCCCAAGACTGGGGTTCCAGGCTCCTGACAATGTGGTTTCAGTGGTTCCAGCTTCGCAACCAGCTGTACCTCCCCCACTCCCATGTTCTATAGTTGAACTACTCAGCATGTATTAGTGGGTCCATCACCATGTCTGCCCTTTTCGGCCTCCAGACCTTTGTTCATGCTATTCCTTCAACCTGGAATGTTTTTCCCAATCTTCCTCCCATTGGTGAAATCCTGCACAACCCAGATCAAATGTCATGTCCCTGTGAGGACTCCCCTAGTCACCCCACAGAAGTAATGGATTCCTTCTCTCAGCTCCCATGGTGAGGCTTGGCTCCTGCTGAGACATACCGCTTATCACTTCTTTAAAAGTTAATTACCACATTTCACCCTTTCTGAGACACATATTTGTATTCATCTCCAGGATCAGGATGCACCTTGCCCTTGATGGCATCTTATAATTCATAGTATTTTTTTTACCTTTCTTGGTGATACATAAAATAATGGTGTCTTCAATTCGATGAAATATAGTTTTTCATTTTTTTTTTTTTTTTTTGGTCTCAGCATATTCTAGAAAGACTCTCTGACACCACACTGCATTGTATAGTTAGTCCACATCTCTGGGTCCTTTTCCACATGTGAGACCATAGTTACCCACAAAGCATGCAATATGGGTTTGTTGAATGAATAGGTGTGCATTATTCATCGTGTTTCTACCATGGGGAGAGGGGGTAGCATGGGGAAGGCCTCTCAGTGTGGCTCTTCATGAGGTTCCTCCCAAAGGGCAGAGGATCACTCTTTCCTTCCAGGGTGCTGAGGGCCAGGTGACAGTGGGGGCATCTCACTTCCCTGGGTCTGGCACAGCTTCGGGGGAGGAGGGAAAGCTACACTGGATTAATAGAACGCCAAATCCTTGATCAGCAAACCAAGCTTCAATTATAATATACTTCCTATCGGGTAAATATGATTTGCTTTTCAAGGATCTTATTTACGGCCTGGTTTTCAGGAGCACACTGAGACAGGAAGCTGTACATCCCATCCTGCCAATCTTATTCCAAGCTTTAAATAACAACAGTGAGTCTTTTCATTAGCTTTTTCCTAATGAAATCAGTTATTCCCTCTGCCCCACCCCCCAACCCAGCTCCATATTCTATTACATAACAAAGGACACAGATAGGCTGGCGTCTGACTTTGGCGATATTTTAGCTACTCTTTGCCCTTTTCTTAATATTCCAGCCGTTCAAATTCCATAGGTGATTTTAATAAAATCCAGCATGTTCTATTGTTTTCCAGGTGCTTCTAAAATTTGGAAATACAGCGTACGTTGTCAGATGCTTTGGGATGATCCACTTTGTGGATTAATGATACTCTATCCTCCCAATAGTCTGCCATACACAAGTAGGTGTAAGATCTTCTGACTTCAGATGGATCTGTGTCTATGTTTAAAGGATTGGTTTAGAAGGAACTCTGCTCCTGTGTTCACCAGGGACCCTGAACAGGATAACAACTTCGTATGATTTGCTCCAGTTTTTGGTCAGTTTGATGAAGAATTCATTCTATGTATCAGGTGTTGCTTTCTGTTTGTTTTCCTGGGTATTTCAAGGGCATGGAGATTGCTAGGCCGATGAGCATGATAAAGTTCAACTGCATGGCCATCTGGACTTCCTTTGGGGAGTTTTTTTGATTGATATTTTTATTTTGTCAGGATCTTGGAAAGCACTTAATTCTTTTATACAATGTTCATTATCTTTTAGCAAATTAGATGCCTCTGGGGCTTTTCTAAATTCCATCTTCTCCTTTAAAAGATAGATACAATCACTTGCAATGTGAAAACAACAAATAAAAAGTTTCTTGCTGTCAAGAACAGTGACCTCTGGCTAATAGGACCAGGAGTGAGAGGTAATGGAAGGGTAAAAACAGATTTATTTTTCACCTTCTATCCTCCTGTACTGTTTGATTTTTTTTTTTTTTACTATGAGCATGTATCTCTTTTATTAAAGAAAAAAAAAGCTTCCTGTATCATTTTGCTGTTTTATTATTGCTTTTGGTTCTATTTTTCTCCCTCTTATATTTTCATTTTGAGACATTCAGCCAGAGGATGACTCAGTTCATTTAAAAAAAATCCAACAACAACAAAAAGATTGGGAAAAAAAAAACCCCACTACATTTGGCTTCTATTGTTTACTATTGCTTTTCCTTTTCAATTTTCTGTTTATCTATGCTTCCATTTTTTTCAATATTAGATTTAATCTTATAATAGAAACAAAATAAAACCCTTAAGTCTCTAAAAAATAAACTTGTTGGGGAGGAGTTAGGGACCCTTTAGAAAATCTGGGGGAGAATCTGGAGAGGCCCTCTGCAGAGGAGGAAGGTATAGACACACAGCCTCAGGGGTTCCCCCCGAATATCTATCTATTCAATATAGTCTAGTGTTCAATGTCTTTTGTTTATATTATCTCATTAAATGATCTCATTAATAATTCTGTAAGGCATTCTCATGCCCATTTTACAGAAGATAAAATGGAGTCTTAGGCTGAACGTCAAGACAGGACAGGAGAAGGGACAAACTTTGGGCTGTAATTCTGGACTTAAGAGTCCAACTGGTCTTTTCCATCACACCACAGTTTCAAGGTTAAGTGAACAGTTGATTTACTAGCTTCTCCTGTTGGTTTTGTTCCCTTTGTTAAAAGTGGGCCTGACTGGGGCACCTGGGGGGGCTCAGTTGGTTAAGTGTCAGACTCCTGCATTTGGCTCAGGTCATGATCTCAGGGTTGTCAGGCTCACGCTTAGCATAGCAGAGTCCGCTTGAGATTCTTTCCCTCCTCCCTCTGCCCTCCTCCTCTGCTCCTCCCCCGTCTCGTGAATAATATAAAAATAAATAAAATAAAATATTTTATTTCTCTCTCTAAAATAGAAATAAATAAAATCTAAAAAAAAAAAGTGGGTACCTGATGCATCATTGTTTTCTTTGCCATTTCTTTTAGCAAGATTCCCTGTGGCTTGCATGTTCTTCTCTGGACGTTATCTTATGCTGGTATGAGTCTCCAAGGCGGTCATTTGATTTGTTGTCTCTTTGGAGGTCCTCAAAAGACATCCCAGAAGGGTCATAAGACCTGGAGTTCAAGCTTTCTCACTTCAACATCCCTGGCATGTAACAACACAAGCCCTAAGAGCAAGGAAGGGAGGGGACGGTGCAGGGAGGAGAGATGGAGGGAACCTAAGGAGACATGGGGACTGCATTTTGTTCCCAGGATGCTGGCATGTGGGAAGCTCCTTAGCCTCAGCTTCCTTTTTTAAAAATAGGATGAATGAGGATTCATGGGCAATTTAACTACTGCATGTTGGGCTTCTACCATGTGCCTCACTCTGTGTTTGGCACTTTATAACTAGAAAAGGGCGGAGCTGGGATTCTAATCTGGGTCTGGAGGCCTCCAGGGCCTTCTGCCCTATTACCCTATGCTCTACTACTCCCACTATGATACCCTAATAGGCCCACTCTCCCCAAGTGACTGGCAGAAAGATCAAGGGGATGTGAAAGGAGATGCCACACCCTTCCAAATATCTCTTTTCTTTTTCTGAGATTTATTTCTTGCCAAAGTCTACATTTTTAATGTTCATGAAAGTGATATTATGATCAATGAAAAATTAATGTTCTGTGTCTATTCTTAGGCATTTATTTGTCTCCCAATCCACAATAACATGAACTGACTTTGGGAGAAATATTCATTTGGGGTTCATCTTCTCCCTACCCCACATAACCAGAGTGTTACTAGGGCTTGCTGTTATGTTACAGTATCTCTGCATATGTGTATTTGGGGGGGATTTAGCCAAGACAGAGAGCAGGACTAGCGTCCCTCATTGTGGTGATCTGATCTGCTTCAGTACTAGCTACTTCCAGTCCCCGACAAGCCAACTATCCCAACTCTGTGCCTCTGTGCACATGAAACCCTCCACTGGGAAAGCTTTTCTCTCCAGCTCTAAACTGCACCTGGTTTTCAGGCCCCACATTAAATTCCACCTCCTCCATAAAGTCTTCCCTGGTTGTCCCTGCAAGGGGACGACCCCTCTGCCTTCTGCACGCTCAGCCCTCGTCCCTCACCTCCTGCTGGGCACCGAGCAGGTCCAACCTCGCACTCTCCCTGCCGGTGCTCAAGACTGCCTCTCCCACCAGGCTGCGGCCATCTTTCTCTGCCTCCTCCTTAGCCCTGCCCAGGGCCTGGGAGGTCCTTGGAGAGCATCTGTTGAAACGCACTCGTGACGCCCAAGACTCGTCTTCACTTTCTATCATTTCTCCTGTTGCCCTGCTCAGCTCTCCCAATCCTCCCGGTCAGATTCATTGTCACTCCTTCTGGCCCTCCATGTACCCTGTCCTCATTCTTTTTCTCACTGTGCACTTGACAGAGTGCCTGTTGTGTTACTGACAGAACCAACCACTCCAAGACTCTGTGGCTCAGAATAGCAAGCATGTTGCTTATGACTAGCATCTGAGCTGGGCTCAGCTGGGCAGTTCTGCCGGTCCTGCTGGTGGTCACTCATGGGGCTGCATTTAGTTGGCAGGCTGGCCGGAGGTTGGGCTCAGCTGAGGAGGCTGGCACATTTGGGATTCTCTGTCTCTCCAGTTCATCTTGGAGCCTCTCCCTGTCCACATGGCCTCTGTACACGCTCTCTCTGCATGAGGTCTCTCCAGCAGGGCAGCCAGCTTCTGTGTGTCCGTGAAGGGCGCTGAGAGCACAGAAGCAGAAACCCCCAGCTTTCTTAAGGTTTAGGCCCAGAACAGGGACAATGTCACCTCCATCACGTTCCATAGGAAAACAAGTCACAGACCTAGCCCAGATGCAAGGGGAGAGGACTTCAGCATACCGTGGCCCCTGCACTCCACACAGCAGAGCCGTTTGACTCTGGGTCCTTCCCGCTCCCACGAGTGCACCCCCTGAGGGCAGTGCCTGACGCAGAGTGGAGAACTCAGCAGGAAACAAGAGCAAATTCCCCAGAAGGGTCGGGAAACCTGGCCTCCAGATGAGCTTTGCCGCAGCGTGACCTTGGGCATCCCTGGCCCCCTCTGGCCCTGTTTGCCGAGCCATAAGCATGAGAGGCTGAACCGATCAAGATCTCTCGGGCAGAGCTGACATTCCGTGACTCCGGCGGGCACAGCACGGACCACGGGCCCGTGCCCCAGCCACGGGCCACGCCGGCTGCCCCCCAGATAGGCCGTGTTTAGGCCTCTGCTCGTTTTCACACGTTATTCTCTCTGTCTGTATGATCCTATTCTTGTGGCGCTCACCTTTTCAAGGCATACTGTACATGTTTCACCCTCATTTGCAGAGGTCACATTAACCACCTCCCTGGCTTAAGGCACACTCATCATTCATTCCATGCAGCGCCCTTCTCCTGCTTGGTTTTTCCCTTCATCCCTGACCCCCACTCTTCCCCCAGCCCCCAACATGGTCACTCCTCCAATGTGCTTACATGTCACATGTTACTCATCCTCATACAATATCCGTTCCTCTGGCTATGGGTGGTCATGCCCCCCCCCCCCCCCCTTTCCATTTTCCCACACACTGTAGACGTTCTTGGACATCTGTCCTTGTGCACCTGCAGGAGAGTCGCTCTAAGCTGCACACCTAGGATTTGGGCCTGCCTGAATTCTAGGGATGGGAATCAGACTAACGAGGAAACAGAAACTGCTTGAGTGTGTATGACACGGGGACTTGCATGCAGGGAACTGGTTACTCGGGGAATGAAAGGGCTGAGAAGCTATGTGGGGGGGGGCGGGGAGACAGTGGGGCACTCAGAAGTTAGCAACAGCAGGAAAGTGCTACCGGCGCGTCAGAGAGAGGTGGGCTTACCTGGCAAAGCTGGAGTCATCACTCACCTGTCCTGGCCCCTTGGAGGAGGCAGAGCTGCCCCTTGCAGATGCCACCTGAGGTCAAGAGGAGGAAGAGAGATGCCCTGGCTTCTCCCTTCTTTCCATCCTCCAACTTCCTGTCAGTGCCTCCCACTGCAAGTCAGCTGACGGGAACCTGGGAAACGCACCCTGAAGGGACCAGGCCCCCACAATACAGAGCCTAGCAGGAGAGGACAAGAGACACGCACCTCAGGGACACACAGCCTGGGGCTGGCTCCGCAGCAGGGAGAGACCCAACGTCACGAAAATCTGCCAGACTGCTCTCCAGATGTTTCCACGGCCCGCATCCTTCACAGCACTTAGCGTTATCCAACCTTTGAATTTTTTAAATGATGGGTATGAAATGGAATCTTGCTGTTGCAATTTGCATTTTTCTCAATGACTGGTGAGGTTGAGCATCTCTGCATATACTTAAACTAGTTTCTACTTATGTGAAATGGCCTGTTCCCGGTTGCAAATAGTTCTTGTATAATCCAGCTATTAACCCCTTAGGAATCCCTTATCAGATTTAGGCACTGAAAACATCTCCTCCCTATCTGTTAACTTTGTGACCTTCATCTAAAAAGAAATCTTGAGGGGCGCCTGGGTGGTTCAGCCGGTTAAGCGTCTGCCTTCTGCTCAGGTCATGATCCCAGGGTCCTGGGATCGAGTCCCGCATCGGGCTCCTTGCTCAGCAGGGAGCCTGCTTCTCCTTCTGCCTGCCATTCCCCCTGCTTGTACTCTCTCTCTCTGACAAATAAATAATTAAAATCTGTAAAAAAAAATAATAATAAATAATAATAAATAAATCTTTAATTTTGATGTAGTCAAATCCACAATTTACCAGCGCTATCACCTTGGGCAGGTCGTGCCCCCCCCACCCCAGTTTGCTGTGCTGTAATTCTCTAAATGTACAAATGCAGAGAGAGGGGAAGAAACTTGGTCTTTTCTCCAGGTTCTCTCTCTGTGGCCCAGTTTTGAGCTGTTGCATCAGGGAGATGTTCTCTGTTCTGTACCCAGGCTGAGTATTCATCGCTAAAGAAGGCTTTGTTTTCCGGGTGTCAACTTCCCAGAAAACATACTAGACATTGTCTTCACAAACAACACCACAGTTGCAAATAGCAAGGCAGAATATGAAGGAAAGATGCATGCAACAAAATCGGTTTCCAAACTGGGCCCCTCTCAGGAAACTGTAAGGAAAGGAAGTAAATACAAAGTTGAAAATTGGCATTTTTCAGTTCTCACTATTCTCAGGTGTCATATCTCAAGGAAATAGACATATCTCAAGTTCATTTTCATTTCCCTGATTTCTTTAAGGTGTTCAGAAAGTCATACATTCATAGTTGTGGCGAGACAGGAGGAGATTTGGACACACGTCAGACAGACCCCACTCCAACATGTGGCTGATCTGGGATTTCCCACAAGTCACCCCACTGCTTTGAGCTCAGTTTCTGGAAAGTGAGATTTACCATGGAAACCTTTCCAAAGAAGCTTCAGAGAGTGGAAATGAAGTGTTTGCAATTTTTATAGATTTTTTTTGAGATTTTATTTATTTATTTGTGAGAGAGAGAGAGCATGAGTGGGGAGAGGGCAGAGGGGCAGAGGGAGAGGGAGAGGGAGAAGCAGACTCCCCACTGAGCAGGGAGTCCGACGTGGGGCTTTGATTCCAGGACCCTGAGATCATGACCTGAGCCGAAGGCAGACGCTTAACCGACTGAGCCACCCAGGCGCCCTGCAATTTTTACAGATGTTTAAAGCACCTACTGTGTGCTAAGCACTAAGGTTTCTTTTTCTCATTTAATTTTCATAGCCATCATAAGAGGAGAAATTTATTATCCCCATCTTACAGATGAGAAGGCTGAGAGATTCCGAGGTTTAGAGAGTTCCCAGGCTCAAAACATCTAGGATTGCTATGCCCCTGCCCTTAGAATAGAAACTGTTGGAGGGGGTCACCAAGGGGACGTGACTTCTGGTTGACCTGGGAGCTGCACCCCGGCACTAGAGGCTCCACATCCCTCCCCTGTCCTCAGAATGCGGGTTCTGCTTGCCTTCCCCACTCCCAGAGATCTGCTCCAAGGACATAGCCTTGGGATAGTAAGGCGGCGTTAAGACCATCTGGATGTATACATGACTAAACCCAGCTAAGGCCTCTGTATACCGAGATCCACCCCTCTTGCAGCTGTCCGAGACAAGCCTTGTATGCAAGTTCCCCTATCAAACATTTGGGGTGGGGGCTTTAGCTCTTCTATTAGGTATTTCTCAAGTTCTTTTCAGAGCAAGAAGTAACTCCTGGGAAATATGAAAGCACCACAGTCCTCATTTTCCTGCCTGGGAACCAAATTACAGAGGCTGCTGCCCAGGGCTCCCCTCCCTTCCCCCAGCTCAGGCTCTTTTATAGCCTTGGCAGCCCCAGGGCTCCCCAAACCCAGCTGCTGAGGCTCAGGGGCCCCCCTGAGATGACAATGAGGTGGTTCCTACAGCTCTGAACAAGTGGTAAAGGGGTGGGAGGACCTCGGCTACCCCAAGGGACAGAAGGTGAGTGACAGCCCCGAGGAGGGCACATTCATACAACGGGATCCAGAAATAACCAGGGCCATCCCCAGGAGTGAGGCTTCCCCTTAGGCCTGTGGGGCCAGGAGATGTCCCCACTCCCCAGCCCCAACTCCACCGCCAGGAAATGGTGTTGTCCCGAACCTGGAGGGTGGACACGGGATAGAGGAGCTTGAGGGCAGGACTTGGGAGTCTGAGGGTGGGCTGGGGTGACTTGGGGTAAACACAGCCATGGACATGCGCTGTCATTGCTACCCCTGGGTGCCACCCCTGGGTGCCAGCTTCGGCTAAGGGTCCTGGGGGCCACGACGGGACAGTGGCCTCAGATGCGTGCTCTCCCTGAGGCTGGAGAGAGAGTATTTCCAGCCAAGCCCCGTTCATAGGAAATTCCCAGGACCCAGCCAGCAAGGAGCTGTAGGGTCAGTGCTGATGTCTCTCCACTCGGGTACATGTCAGCTGTGGAACAAAGTATCGGGGTGACTCTAGGAGCAATAGGTCTTCTTTCCTCTCTTAAAAAACGATTAGCAAGTCAGGAATGTCAGAACGGGGAGGAACATCAGAGGCGGTCACGTGGAACCTGCCTCCTGGTGCACCTAGGAAAACAGGCTCAGAGAGGGCAAGACCCCAGCGCCGTCTGCACAGCAGCCACCCGGGGCCTACATTCCCAGCAGAGCTCTCACCTCAAATGATTTCTAGTGGCCCCCGTGAGAAAAGTGTTCATCCCTGGAAAACCTCTGCTGAACCTGGAGCTGCCATGAAAGTGGGATTTTCCTCTAGAGTTTGAAAACTCAAAGGCATCACCCTCTCGTTTTTAAAATTGCATCCTGATTCATTTGGGCTCATGTGGTTTGCAGAAACCTTGCTGCTCCTAAGAAAACAACAAAGAAATGATGGCTTCCTGAGTCGAATCCCTGGGAGGTGCAGGACTCAAGAAACGTTCTGCTTTTCATCTTGCAGAGCCCGTGGGGAACCAGAGAAATCCCAAGTCTCATGTTTCCCGGAGAGCAACGTGACAATGCTGGAGCAGATACCAAAGGAGCAGAGATCCCCAGAGAGGAAAGAAGGGGACTTGAGAGTTGGGAGGCTTAGATTCAAATGCCAGTTTTATCACCAATTTGCTGTGTGACCTTGGGCAGGCGCCCTCCCATTCTGGGCCTGTTTTCTCTCTCATAATTTGGAGGAAAGGTGAGATGCTCTCTAAGCACTCTTCCAGTGTCACCTCTGCCTTCCGAGCCCTCCCATCTCTGTCCCTGGACACCACCTCCAGCCTTCCCTCCGGGCTTGCAAAGCCTAGGAGGGATGGGAAAGGGTCTCCCAGCATGTTTTCTTTCCACTTAAGCTCAGATTTACTAAGTGACTTGTCCGCATTTTTGGGGGGGGGGAAGTGACAGCTAATGGATAAGGAGTACCTCAGGTGCTTTGTCTGGATCTGACCAGGGAAATCAGCAGGAAGACAATCTCTAGATTGCTCTGGGCTGACGTTACTGCTACAGGATGATGTTAATTCTGCTGTTTACAGAAATAAGTCCAGTGTGAGTCGAGGCTTTTTGGTGTTTAAAACCAGATGGTATTTCCTGCCTTGATCAGCCTCAGAGCTTTGGTTCCCATGACAACCCTGAAGTTCCACCTACTGCAACTTCCCTGGTCTCCAAGCTTCTTCCTCTTCCACCATTGTGCCAGGGCCCCTGGAGAATAAAGCCACTAAGTAGCATGTGCACAGCACTTTACAGTTTACAACACACTCCAGTATTTATTATCTCACTTACTCCCCACCGCAGCCTCACCAGACAGAGTTTGCTGTTCTCTCCATTTCACAGACGGGAAAACCAAGGCCTCAGAGATGAGCTGATCTGCCCTCTCAGCCCGAAGTAGTGTCAGCTGGACTCAAACCCAGGTTTTATGACTTTGAACCTCATGTGGGGTCAGCTACAGAAGGATAAATATGAATGCCCTGCCCTGCAGACCATTTACTTGCTCTGGCTTCTAAGTGGTCAATTCCATACCTATATTGGTGATCAAGGTGTAGCATCCCTCAACAAGTTACTTGACTTCTCTGTGCCTCGTTTTCTTCATCTATGAGATGGGTAATTATAATGGTACCTGTGGATGGCGAGAGGATTAAATTAGCATGTGTGTCAAAGAACGAGTGCTTACTGGATTTCAGTGGGCCCGAGAAGCCCACTGAAAGCCCACTTAGTTCTACTCTAACCAGCATGTGACCTTGGGTGGGTCACTTTGCTTGTTGTCCCTGGCATCACGGTATTCAGAGGGATGTTACGCATGATGAGGTTAATGCACGGAAGGGTACGGGAGAGCACCCTCTCTCACACCACTTTGACTAGCAAGGCTGTAGCTTCTAAGACAATAACATGCAAGTGTTACTACCAATCCATCACGCAGAGAGCCGTGCCCATAGTTCTCTAGTTATAAGCTGTCAAAAACTCAGGAAGCTTGGAGAGCTCACTGAGAGTATCAGCAGGAGCCCATTTGGAGGGTTTTCTCAGTTGGGAGATGTCCATCAAGGAGAAGGGCTCCCTGGGCCCCCAGTCCTGGGCTCTGTATCCTGGAACCCCCATGGGGCTCTGGTGAAAGCTACACCTGATCTCGGGGCTCTCAAGAGAGGGTGGAAAAATGTAAATGTGTTACATCTTACACATCAAAATATTCTCATTGATAATGACCTGTGCATTTCTTTAAAAATAAAAATAAACTTTTTAAATAAAAAACGTGACCCAGGAAGGCTGGGTGATCCACGTACAAGTGGGTGACAGAATGTGGATCAAATAGAGCTATTACACAGGTCTAAAGAACACAGGCTGCACCTTGGGCTTTCTGGCCCAATGCTTTGTTCTGTGTTCTTCCTAAACAATTGCAGATTGTAAACTGAACTATGTGTGTTAAGTTCATTGCTTTGCAATAAACAAATATTTTCCATTCATTCTTGCAATTCGTCTGGCTGGGTGCATCCCAGGCCCTTGCTGCAGGTCCATAACCCAGCTTCTCTGATAGCTAGCAGCTCTGGGGGTCATTAATGTGGCAGAGCGCAATGTCCCCTGTACTGTGGCTGGTGCAGAGCTCCTTTGGCCCTGACCCCCAAGGAACAGGGAGAGAAATGAACGATTAAAAGTGGCGGATGCCCCATGAGCACTCGCCCTGTGCCAGGCGCTGTGCTGAGCTCTTGACTTGGATTCTCTCAGTTAATCCTCACCCTGCCCTGTGAGCCAGGATTTTCACCACCCCCCCGGGGATCATAAGCTCCACGAAGGCAGGGACTTTGCCTTGTTCCCTTGGTGCATCACCGGGGCCTGAGACGTGGTGAAGGAGTGTGTCAGCCCTCATTCCAACAACGAGGAAACAGAGCTTTGCTTACCTGAGGAAGGCTGCCAGCACCCACAAGCCTCTTGGCCAGCCTGGGGCTCCAGGCAGCTTGGTGGGTATTCTCTCGGAGGGTCCTGACACAGACTCTTGACCACGGTCCCTGGTGAGGAGTTAGTAAAATCAATTTGCCCTGAGGTCACCTCACTGATGAAGCCAACCTACAGAAGCCGCAGCGACATGGGTATATGGCCTCCAGTTCTAGATTCTTCTTTATGGCTGAGGTTCCCCTCTATACACACACACAGCCTCCCCATTTATAAACCCTGCTCACAGGCTGGGTGACCCAGGAGCAGACTCCGAGTGGGCATTAGCCCGTAGCATGTGGTTTGGAGCTGTCTTGGGAGGGACCCTCGTGGCAGGATGGGGGCAAGTGGGACTGGGCAGAGGGAGGCGGGGGTGCAGGGCTGGTGGCCGCCGCGGTGGGCTAAGTGGGAGTTGATGGGGTTGGGCCCCTCGGAGGCATCGACTCAACAGCTGAAGAAGTCCTTCATCCAACGGGTGTCCATGCCAACACAGAAGGGCTTCTGAAAACACTCATCTGTGACTCAACGGAGTGTTTCTGATTGTGATGAAAGTGGAGACAATTAATTCAACTGAAAGAGCTGTGAGCAAGTGAAGCGGAGAAGCTCCGAGGCCCTTGGGGAAAAGCAATGAGAGCCAGAGAAAGGGCAAGTGGCCTGGGGCGAGTGAGGTTACCTGGCACCTAGAGAAAGTTCCCGCCTTCCAAGGGGACTTGCCTTCCCAGAGCCAGGACAAGGACAGCCCCGCTCACACATGAGGGTTTTCTGTGCCAGGCCCCAGAGACGCTGGCTTGAGACCCTCCATCCTTCTCGACCCTCTGACGAAGGGGACAGAGAGGTGTGTGTACATGAGTGTGGGGTGGGAGAGAGAAGAGAGGAAGACCCTAGGGTGCTTATGATCTTTCACCTTGATGAAAAGGTCCAGATGAGCAGACTGACAGGAGGAGGAGGGAGGGACAGCCAGCTGATGAGCTCTCCTCTTCTTCCTTTTTTTTGAAAACTCATGATAAAATGTGTATCACCTAAAACTTACTCTTTTAACCATTTTAAAGTGCACAATTTCTTGGCATTAAGTACATCCGTGATTTACAACCATATCATTATTTAGTTCTAGAACTTTTTCATCACCCCAAAAAGAAACCCCCTCCCCAGTAAGCAGTCACTCCCCATTTCCTCAGCCCCCCAAACTCTGGCTCTCTCTACCTCTTTGCCTATTCTGGACGTTTCACATGAATGGAATCGCATAATATGGAGTCTGTTGCCTGGCTTCTCTCACTCAGCATAGTGTTCTCAAGGCTAGTCTATGCGGCGGCACTTGGCAGCATTCCGTTCCTTTTTATGGCCGAATAATATTCCATTGAGTGGCTATAGCACATTTTGTTAATCCCTTTATCTGCTGAGGGCCGTCTGGATGTTTCCACCTTTTGGCTACTGTGAAAGGTGCTCTGAATATTTGCATACAAGTTTTGTTTTGTTTTTTGAATACCTCCTTTCAATTCTTTGGGGTATATACTTAGGAGTGGAATTGCTGTGTTACATGGTAATTCTATTTTTAACTTATTGATGAGCCACTCCGCCCTCTTTTCATAGATTTTCATAGAATCACAGGGCAGGAAGGGACCTCAAAAGTGACCTAACAGTGTTTTTCTCAGACTTTTAGATTGACACATCAGTAAAACTAAAACTACCATCACCACCACCCCCTCTCGCTGAGTAGGAGGGACTTGCATCAAGGCCGATCCTACAAAATGCATATATTGCCAGGTAAACTCATTGCCTTCTTGTTTTTCTCACATCATCTGCACCTTTGGGTCATTGGGGAACCAACTGCTGGGTAAGATCCTCAAAGTGTGAATCCCCCTCTGCAGCTGCCCTGCTATGGGCTCGCCCAGCCTCTGGGGGCCCTTCTGGGGAATGCTCCCCCTCCCAGGTAGCTCTGCTTCCTGGAATGTTCTTCCTCACGGAAAGCTGGCTCTACTCCCATGGTCTCCCCAGCATCTTTGCTCCACCCTCTGGGGCCCCACAGACCTTGGCCTCCTTCCAGCTGCTTCAGGACTGGAACCCACGCCACCTTCCACTTCCTGTATGTATGATCTGTAGCTCCAAGCGCGCCCCCATGAGGCACTGATAGCAGAACAGGTGGAGATGAGGCAGTCCCCTGACTTGTAAGAATTCTTAGAACAAAGAGAATCTCCCAGCTATTTATAGTGTTTCATGAGCACACACATCCCCCCAACTAGCCTGCCAAAAAAAAAAAAAAAAAAATTGTGAACAAGCCATACAGACTAACAGGTTTTATTTTTGTTGTTGGCTGGGCTTATACCAATTTAATGTTTCTGTGTCGGAAGGCAGCAAGACGTCCTGGAGAAAATGTGGCTCCTCCTAAGAGTAAGAGGTGAGACCTGCATTCAAACCCACTGTCCCTTGTTAACTGGGGGACCTTGGTGAGGTTAATATCTGTGTGCCACAAAACAAAGGAACAAAGAAAAAGAGAAAGAGACCAGGAAACAGACTCTAACTATAGAGAACTGGTGGTTACTGGAGGGGCGGGGGGTGGGGGGATTGGATGAAATAGGTGATGGGGGTTAAAGAGGACACTTAGGGTGAAAAAAACAAAATCTGTGTGCCACAGTCACTGAACTGGTAGGAAGGGAATTAGAAAGCTGCTTGAGGGGGCACATGTGAAGGAGGCAAGGCAGCTTACAGCCACGCCAGCACGCCGTGGGCACCTGCTCTGTAATGGTTATCACTGGAAGAAATCTGAGCAGCATTTATGCCTTCGATGAGCAAAATCAAAGTGGGAAGACAAATTCACTGGTATTTGATATACATTTGGCAAACAAAAGTCCTTTAAAGAATCAAGTCCCTGCATGGAAATAACACTAAAATAATAATAAAAGTAATGTTTGATGGGTGAAGAACATGGGAACCCACTCTGGAGGGCTGAAACAAAATGGCAGCCTGGTCTCTTAACAAAGCCTACAGTGGCGTTGCTGAGGACTTAAGGTAAGGCTAAACTCCACCCCAGCCACCTGGAGGGTGGAGACAGGGTCTCCCTGAAGAGACAGCCATGCCCTTTGTCCCTTAGCCCTAGGGAGCTGGCTTCGACAGGAACTGGGAACATGGTGGGGTTGGCTCACGCCACTGGGCAGGGCCCTGAGGAGGGAGTCCTGGATGGTCTCTGCCTTAGAAGGAACTGGAGACAGATGAACTGGGCTTTCTGCTCTATCCCACTACCAGTGATTCTGTTTGATTCCTCTTCTGTCACCCTAAGCTTTGGTGAATCACTGTCTATAGAGACTGGCTTCTTAGACGAGGGGCTGAAATTTCAGGCAGGGTCTAATTGCCTCTTAGACAGCATGTTACAGAGGAACAGGGGCCCCCTGAGGCCAGCGGGGAATCTGGCAAGCCCTCCAGAAATATTTAAGGGGAACCCACCCAGAGGAGGTGATTCACCTCCCACCTCCTGGGGAGGAGATTCATTCTCCAGGCTGTCCTACAGAATTTGGTATTGACTTTATCAGGGAAAAACATCAGGTGTCCTTACATGTTGAACAGGATCTTTTAGTTAAAAAGACATGATTATCTTGCTTGAAATAGACAAGGGCAGATGGGCACGGATGATGCTTCACAACCCCTTCAGGCTGTGCTGCAAAATCTTCCCAAGAAGGGTCCCGAGCTTTGGGAGGTGTTCTTGGTGGACGGGTCAGTGTAGGTGCCCACAGCTGCCTAGACCGATCCTGGCCCGCATGGCTATGTCCTTGGGCAGCTCCAAGGTAGGAGAAAACTGGAAGGGTTTCCTGCTCCTCTTTGTTTGCTGGATCAGCTCCTGCAATTTGGCTGGAAAGCCTTCCTGCTTCTTTCTGTCCACCTTGCTGGGAATCCCAAAGACACAAACACCCAGAGTCAGGACTGCTGGAGTGTGGGGATCCTCTGTCAATCCTTGCATCCTTGGGCTCTGATGCCAGCAGAGCCATCGAAGCTGCTGCTCCCTCTGGCAGGAGGCCCCTTCTTCTGGCCTTACTCCCTGCTCCCCACCCCAGCTATGGCTATGTCTGGGCAAGTGGGAGGTGGGGGTGGGGGGGAGGATGGGGAGATAGGAAAGAACATTGAGATTGATTTCAAATATGCAACCATAGTGGAGATTTCTCAAGTCTGCACGGCTCCACATGGTGTGGAAAGGGCTTTCTCACTTGCATCTGATCTTCAGCACCGTGGGGAGCACTGGCCCCTTCTAACCAAAAGGGAAAACTGAGATTCAAGAAGAAATAAGCCTGCTGTTACCCAGTAAGTGGCTGAGCCAAAACCCAGTGCTAGGGTTGACTCTAGATTCAGTGCTCTTTCCAGGGAGACAGACTGCTTCTCTGCATTTTAAAGAAAAGAACGCAAATCAAAAAACCAACAAAAACCCAACCCAAATCAGAAAAACAGGTATCTAACTTAACCCCAGCCATATGTAGTCCACAAATGTTAGATGTGGACTAACTTCACACAGGCTGTCCCCTTCTGGGGGCCCTTTGGCTTATCTGCCAGCCCTCTCCTACAGGGCCAAACCTTAGCCATCACAGATGACGTGCTCGGAGCCAGGGACCCAGCACACACCTTCATTACAAGCCTCCTCACACGGCACCGCAATGCTTTATTTACATGCTTGTCTCTTTAAGACACTGTGGGCTCCTTGAGGGCAGAGATGGGTATATTTTCATCTCTGGATCCAAAACACAAGCAGGGGCATGCACAGGCTGGATGCTCAGTGCATGTCTGTCTGGTGAATGCAAGGATGAAAGAGTAAGCATTCTCCTTGCAAAACTAGCTGGCTTCCATGTGACCATGTGGCACCGAAGGAAGGTGGGAGCACCCCTGGCCCGTGGGGGGCGTGGCACGAACACGAAGCACCCGCGGGGTGGGGGGGTGTGTGGAATCCGGCACTAAGGCTGGGAAATAGTGCCCTCTCCCCTGCTGGAGACCCCCTGCAGAAGATGGAGAGTCCTCTGAGCCGGGTCCCAATCACCCAAAAGTCAGGGGACTCCCCTACCCTGATATCCTACTGCCAAGCAGGGCACCTCTGCCAAGAGATGCTAGGGACAGAGGACGACCAAGGACCCCTGAGCCAGCTGAAGCCCCTGAGTGCCCCCTCACCCTACTCCCAGTGGCTGTGAGTCCTCGTGGCTGCCACTGTCCCAGTAAACGCAGGTTTCCCTGACAGTGTCCCAGGAACCTGTCTTGCAAGAGCACCGTGAAGAAGCACTCTGGGGGCAAACATAAGGGGCCTGCTACATGGCCCCCTCCAGGAGGCCCAACACGTGCAGGCACGCTGAAGGTCCTGAGATGTCCTGCAGCAAGACAACCATATTAACTGGGCTTTTAACCCAGTGCCTGCCAAACCTATTTGATCACAAAGCCTCACCCCACTTTCACATATACACTCCCTTGATTCTTCCTTATGAAAAACCCATTAACATCCCATGGAAGTAGTGTTCCAAGGCACACACTTTGGGGAATGCTGGTTCAGGACACTGAGCAAGGGAAACACTGTGGCGGAGAATAGCCCCTTATAGGCAGGCGGGGGTGTCACCAGGAAGGGGGAGATCATGGCCCAGAAAGGGTGCCAGGAATCTCTCATCCAGCAGCACACAAACTGCCTGGGAGAAAAAGCCTTAGAACCACTTGAGTCCAGTGGAAAAGATAAGAGAGGCATCTCTCCTGAGCTTCAGCTTTCCCATCTGCAAAATGGGAATCAGCCCTGCTCTGTGTGGGGTCATCAGATGAGATCACGGGAGCTTGCACTGCGGAAAGGTGCTCCCTCCAGCACAGCTCTTGTATGTGGCGGATGTTCAATCAAACGTACCTGACAGGATGCTGCACAAATAGAGGGCTTATGAAAAAAAACAGGACAGCAGCAAGAAGCACACACAAAACCTCAAAGCATGTAACTCAGGGGCCAATGTATTTCAGGGGCAAACAACCCTCAACCTATTGAGAACTAACCCCTGAAGACACCAGTCCATTACAACAGTGAGAATACCCGGTGCTTCCAGCTCCAGGAGCCTACCTGGATCAGTGGAAAAGGCATGGGCCTGGAAGCCCGCCTGATCCAGTTCTAGGCCAGCTCTGCCCACCACCCCCCCCCCCACCCCGGCCTGGGTAACTGGCATGCAGCTTCACTCCATGTCTGTCTCCCAGATGTGCAGGGTTCTCCAGGGTGACGGGGAGGATGGATGACACAGGTCAAGCTGCTGCACGCAGTAGGTGCTCAATGACCACGTGTCCTTGAAGGCCTGACTTTGAGGGATATTCATAAAGATGCCTGTCGGTGATGGCTAAAGTGAAGCCTCTCTCCGAGAGCAGTCATGCTGCAAGTCGGCTGCTGCTGGTGGGAGGATGAGAGGATGGAGGGGCTGGCACAACAGGCAAGAAGCCAGGGGAGGGGGAGCAGGCTTTCGTGGCTGGGGAAGGACACGAGAGGCCACGCCTCCCAGGGAGATCAGCACGCAGCCTGGTGGAGCTCGTGGCAAAGACGAGAACTCTGTGAAGGCTGCTGTCTACTGGGCACTTTGTGCAGACCAGTGGCTCTCGGCCCTGAGCAGGAGGCCAAGTGACCTGTCCCAGGCCACGCAGGTGGCCAGCCCCGGGGCTGGAGGTGAACTTTGAGCCAGAGTCCAGAGCACAAACCACTCTGCCATGCTGCTTCTCGAGGTTGGGACTGACCATTCATGTCTTCTCCTGCCTATCAAGGTGCCCAAGGGTGGGACTGGCTCTAGCTTGTCTCTGTATCCCCGGCACATTACAGAAATGCAGCAAGCGTTGGTCAAACAAATTATTTACTTGAAAACACTTCCAAAAGCTACTGGATTTTAGAAGTCAGAGCTCTGCTAATGTAATAGGACATGGCAGAAAATGTTAAGAACCGATTCCCTTCTGAGGAACATAGCATTAACAGGGTGTACAAGAAATTCCAAACACTTGGCTTCTTTGTCTAGAAAATCTAAGCACCAAAGTCCTTCCACAATGTAATATATTAGGGTCTTTGGCTCTCCCTTGAAGTGCAGGAAGGCCTACAGTGACATGGGGTGAGCAGCGTAGACTATCAGAGCATCATCCTGCCTGACCCCCAATCTTACAGGTGAGGACACTGACGGCCAGAAAGGAGAAGGGATCCAAGATCACACAGCAGGCCTACTCTTTTTTTTCCTACAGAAAAGGCTGCCGTTGCAATAAAGAAAAACACGTTCAACATACACATCCTGAACACCTGTTGTATGTTGTATGCTGTCGGTGCAGCCAAGTGTTAGAACAGAGTTATAAACAAGCAGTAAGGGACCCTTGGGGCTGAATAGTTAGTTCTCTGTAAGGGAGTCAGGAAAGGCTTCACTGGATCAGTGACTTGGATCACAAAGAACAAGTTAGAAGTTTTACAGGAAGATGTGTCAGGGAAGGCTAAGCTTCCTCTAAAACATGTGCTGCCCTGGCTAAGTGTAGACTTGCTGCTGGGCAGCCACCGCCTGAACAAAGACTACATTTCCCAGCCTCCTTTGCAGCCAGGTGGGGCCATGTGACTACTGGTGGCCAATGGAACGTGAGCAGGAGTGGCTAGAGCAGGAGCAGTCAAGAGAAAGGTGGTTAAGAATGGCTGTGCCTTCTCCACCGTCCCTTTCCCCTTTCTGCCAACCAGAGGCAAAGATGCTGAGGCCCCTGGGGATGACAGGGCCACAAGGTGAAAGGAACTGGGTCCCCAAATCACAGTGGGAAGCCACCTACCAAGCAGAAGCAGCCATACGGGACTTCATGTGAGGAGAAGTCTACTGTGTTTGAGTTCCTTACGGCAACAGCATCACCAACTAGGACAGCAGGGAAGAGAAGGGGAGACGGGCGTTCGGGGCAGAGGGAACGTGACAAAGGCACAGCAGTGTGACCAAGCGAGGCGTGTTTGAGGGAATGGGGAAGAGCTGATGCTGGCTGGAGCAGTGGCTATGTGAGGGCAGCACTGAGATTCAGAAAGCTCACGCTGGTGACCACAGGAGGGAGGATCATGTACAGGGATTGTTTCCAGGGGCCCTGGTGTTGCTGGCGCTGCTCTCAAAGGAAGAGTGGAAGTTGTGAATGGTTTCCTGTAAAATTTGTCTCTCGCGTCCCTGTGGAGGAAATTGAAAACAGACACAAAGTCTCATTAAATCTTTTGACTATTACTTCAATTGACATAGTGTTGATAATGTTCAACTCAAACTTGAGAAACCCATGGGTGTCTTGGAGAAAATAAATTATCTAATTAAAAGAGTACTGAGTTTAATAAAAACATGCTGACTCAGAATGTCCCCTAGCACTCATAATCACAGCATGTCAAGGGTGAAAAGGGCGATGCAGGGATCCAATCCCCCAGACAAGGACAGGACACAGAGCCCAGGCAGCAGGACTGACTTGGCCCAGGTCACATGGCCTGCAAGGGAGGTTTTCTCCCCATTCACTGTGTGTGTCTTTCTAGCTCTCAGATTTCCAGGGAATTGAGTGGGAGCTGAATTCTTTCTGCTACACAGGGAGAGTTTGAACTGTCTAACTCCCCCTTGCCCAAAAGATGTCAGATTGCTCTTGGCAGTGATTCACGCCCATCTCACTCTACCCCTGCAGCACTCCCCCCACATCCCTACCCCTTAACACACATGGTTTGAGATGGGAAAAGAGGGAGGATGTGGATGTTTCCTTCCGCCCAGAGAACATCTTCACTGAATACCTGGCTGAGAGGCAGTGATACACAGAGCTTAAGAGCAGAGACTGGAAGCAAACAGCCTGAGTTCGAATCCCATTCTTACCATTTACTAGCTGGGTGGCCCCGAGCAAGACACTTAATCTCTCTGGGCCTTAGTTCCCTTATTTATAAAATGGGGATAATAATAGTACTCAAATGGTTGCTGGTGACATCAGACCCTGTGTGGGCAGCAGGAGGCTGACAGGTCCTGTCCTCAGAGGACAGCAGTGTGGGCTAAACACATATTTTTTAAAACCAACAAACGTGGTCAACATGTAAAGCAGATTAAAAATGAATAATCTCGGGTGGCTCAGGCGTTAAGCGCCTGCCTTAGGCTCAGGTCATGGCCCCAGGGTCCTGGGATCGAGCCCCGCATCGGGCTCCCTGCTCCCCGGGAAGCCTGCTTCTCCCTCTCCCACTCCCCCTGCTTGTGTTCCCTCTCTCGCTGTGTCTCTTTCTGTCAAATAAATAAAATCTTTATAAAAAAAAAAAAAAGAATAATCTCTGGCAGACTGTTCTCTGCTAAGAGTAAAAAGAGAAAAAAAGTCCACTTGAGTGAGCTCAGACTTCAAATTTCCTCTTCTTTCATTTTGTGGACTCTCCAGACCCCAGGGGGCCCCTCCATGAGCCCTGAGCAGGGACCTCTACTGCCATCAAGGCCCCCTAAACACCTGAGCGGACGGTAGGACTGCCCGGTATGCCAAGCCTTCCAAGTAAGTTAAATAAGCTAGAAAAATGCCCTCCCCCCCCCTAGAGCCCGGGCCTCACTGTCTTCTGACCCCCCGGAGTCCAGCAACACAAACCTAAAGGCTGCAGGGCAGAGGGCAAGGCAGGGATGTGGGGTCAGAAGACAGTGAGTCCCTAACTCTACTGCTCCCTGGCGGTGGCGTCCCGGGCAGGACCCTATTTGCTGCTGGGTGGATAGGAGGACATGCTGGGACTGTGAGGAGGCTCGACCCGATATAATGAATGGGGTGACACTGTGCAAACTGCAGAGGGCTAAAAAACTAACCAGGAGGGATGATGGCCATGTCGCTATTAAATGCTACCTTAGCCTGAACTGCCTCAGAGACGAGGTCAGGGCAAGCCAGGGTTCCAGCACTCTGCCTCCTACTTAGGAAAGAGCCACAGACGATGAAAACCATAATTGTTCCCCGTGTCCACAGCCGACTGAAGAGGACGACAATAAATGCCCCTTAGGAACCCCTGAGTTTCAAAGGACCTGCCTGAGGATTCTTAAAAGGGAAAAAGCGAACGGCCATGAAACATAGAAAAAAGTGTTCAGTCTATCCAGTAGTTAAAGAAATACAAATTAAAATGAGGCACACTTGGGGCGCCTGGGTGGCTCAGTTGATTAAGCGACTGCCTTCGGCTCAGGTCACGATCCTGGAGCCCCGGGATCAAGTCCCGCATCGGGCTCCCTGCTCGGCGGGGAGTCTGCTTCTCCCTCTGACCCTCCCCCCTCTCATGTTCTCTCTCTCATTCTATCTCTCTCTCTCAAATAAATAAATAAAATCTTTAAAAAAAAAAATGAGGCACACTTTTTGGTCTCCCAAATTCATGAAAATCTAAAAGCAAACTGAGAGTACTCAGTCCTGGAGGGGATTTGCGGATACTGGAGCCACACGCCCACAGCTGGTGGGGATGTTCACTGGCATTTTCTGGAAAGTAATTCAGGAAGAAGTGCCATATACCTTGATTTAGACTCTTTGACTCCACGATTCCACTTTTAGACATCTATTCTGAGGAGATAATTAGAAAGCCTTATACACAAAGTTGCCCACTGCAGTGCTATTAATAGAAAGTTTGGATATCCACATATCCAACAAGTAGGGATTTAAAATAAGGTAATTTTAGTACATCCATGCAAATGTATTATATTAAAAAGAGTTTTTAATGACATGGGTAACTGCATATATTTAATGTTAAATGAAGAAAGCAGGATGTAAAATTATAGATCCAAATTTATCTCAGCAGAGAAAAACATTTGGAACAAAACACTGCAGTGATCTTCCCAAATGTGAACAGCACTGGCCTCTGGGTGGTTGGATCGTGATTCCCTTAAAAACTCTTTTCACCTTTCCGGCTGTGCAATTTTAGTAAAATGAATGTGCGCTGCTTTGATAATCACACACAAAAATGGCAATATTACAGAAGCAATGGCTTAGGAACCAACTGAAGGTGAAATTTCTGGTTGACCTTCTCCAACATATAAACGGTTTGAAACTAATCAACTAATAAGCGAACTCGAGTACACATCACAGCTTGAATCCTGGAAGGGGGAGGCTCAGACAGAGGCCCCTGGCTTGTAAGGCTGAGGATCTATACTGCTTTGCTGGTATTTGTATGGCAGAGCCAGGTTTCTGATTATTATTCATCAACAAAACAAAACAAACATAAAACCTTTTAAGCTAAAATGTTCAAACTATTTTTGATTGTGCAAAAAATACACTTTAGATCACAACCTTATTACATGTAAATTTATACAGCTGAAACAAATTTACCCTCCTACCTGCAAAGAATGTTGACATTTTCTATGATATTCTGTTTTTTTCTTTTTTAAAGATTTTTATTTATTTATTTGAGAGACAGAGAGAGAGAGCTAGAGAGCACAGGTGGGGGAGAAGGAGAAGCAGGCCCCCCGCAGAGCAGGGAGCCTGATGTGGGGCTCGATCCCAGGATCCTGGGATCATGACCTGAGCTGAAGGCAGATGCTTAACCGACTGAGCCACCCAGGTGCCCCAACTATTCTGTTTTTTAAAATGCTGCTTTAGTGAACCACTAAATTGGGTCCACAACCCCCAGCATGCTGTGGACCACAGCCATGAAGACACTGGTGGACAAGGGAAGCTGGGCCTCCCCTCTCTCATGGGTCCTGGTCTGGGTTCTTGAATGTATCCAGAGCATTTGAGCCACCAATGGGTACTCTCTTGGCTGAGGCTGGGTTGCAAAAGAAAAAGTATGAATGCTCACGGGGGAGTGGGTGCCCTGTAGCAATCAAGGAGGAGGCAGAACACCCTGAAGTCAGGGTGAGAGGGGTCCAGCCCAGAAGAGCTGAGGCCCAGGGCATCCAAAGGCCATCCAAAGGGCTCCTGGCAGCCACGTTCGGCCTGAGAACTTCTTCGCTCTAAGCAGCAGCACCTAGCTTCAATGGCAACTCCAGAGTAGTGCACCAGATTATTAACCTGTTTTTGTAATATTTAGCTTCTCCCAATCATGCTTTTGCTCTAGGACACGCTGTGATGCATGATCCTCACTCCCACTGGACCTTCCCTCTGCCCCTATTTCCATGTGGAACTGCCTGACTTTGAGGGTGGATGCTGCCTGTGGGAGGGACATGGGTGGGACAGAGCAGTCCCTTCGGTCTGGCAGGTTGGAAGCACCCAGGTCTCCTGGTTGGGAGCTGGTCAGCTGGTGCCCCCAAGGAAGACCACTGTTACAGAAGGACTGTGTCTCCACCACCCAAATTCATATGTTGAAACCCCACCCCCAGTGGGATGGTGTGAGATGGTGGGGCCTTTGGGAAGTGACGGGGCTTGGGTGAGGTGACGAGGGTGGGACTCCCATGATGGCAGCAGTGCACCTATAAGAAGACAGGAAAGACCTGGCTTCTCTGCTCTCTGCCGAGTGAGGACACGATGAGAAGGTGGCAGTCTGCACCTTGGAGGAGGACCCTCACAGATCTCAACCATGCCGGAAGCCTGATCTGGGACTCGCAGCTTCCATGCTGTGAGAAAAAATTCCTCTTGTCCACGAGCCACCCAGTAGATGGTCCTTCGTGATGCAGCCTGAACTAAGAACCACCAACAGCTGTCAACACTTCTGCTTCTCTAGACTGGGCCTTGTTTGGCACAGCATGCAGACTCTTACAGGAATAGAGTACGGGGGCAATGAATTTGAGAGAAAATGAAAAAAGGTCCCAGTTTGTGCAAACATTAAGAAAAATGTTTTCCTTTGGAGTGGGCTTGAGATGTCACATCATCCACTCTGATCATGACAGTTAAGTTTCCTAAGATTAGCAAGCCAGTCCAGTCTGCCTTCTTTCTGTGATCCTGGGCCACAAGGGCCATGGTCACTGAGGGCAGAGGGGAGGGTCAGGAAGCATTAGCAGCTACCATCTACCAAGCCCTGGGCCAGGCTTTTAGTGGCACCCAGCTCCTGGCCTGTCCTCCCACATCCTCCATGGTCCTCCCTGGCCCTACATCTAGAATCTTTCCTGTCCTTCTTCAGCTGGCTTGGCTTCCCCCACCTCTATCCTCTCCTTGGCTCACACATCTGGCCTCTGGAAGCCAGGAGCAGGAAGGGTCCTGCAAACTTTGAGTCAAATCCCCCTACCATTGCTCACCTCCCCTCTCCCAAGAGCCCTTGCCCTTACTTGACTGGGTCCCCTCAACCACCTGGGGGCTCATCTGTCCCCTCTGGCCTCCCCTCACACCACACCTCTTGCTCCCAGGTCTAGCACTTCCTGAGTTCTTGAAATGCACTGTACCTCCTCTTACCACAGGGCCTTTGCACATGTGCTTCCCTCTGCCTGGTCTGCACTCTTCTACCCCTCTATCTGAAGGTTCCCATCTTTCTTCGGATCCCAGCTCTCCTGCCACTTCCTTGGGGATGTCTTCCAGGACCTTGCCTTTCCAGCCCCCACTTGAGGTCAGGAGCTCTGCTTTACACGCACTTGTGGCTCACGCCGAGGCAGGGCAGCATAGTGGTCAGCACTCCAACTCTGGCTTTGCCACTTACCAACAGCATGACCTCAGTCAAGCTCCTTACCCTCCCTGTGCCTCAGTTCCTCCACCTATAGACTGGAGGACCTGGCCTCAGTGGCTTTTGTGAAGTTAAAGGAATGACTAGATGTGACATGCTGAGAACAGTGCTGGGTACAAAGTAGCCTCAGAGCCCAGCGCCCACATAGTGCTTGGGACACGGCAGAGAATCCAAGGGCTATTTTTCATGACCAAATCAATGCTCTAAAGACTTCAGTGCTTGCTCTGGTTGATCGATGCCCCAGGGGCTTCACTTCCCTGGGTAAGCCCTTACTACCAGCCAAGACTGGCCCACTTGCAGCAACTTCCAGCAACCCCCCCTGCCCCTCACATCTCAAAGCAGAGCCGAAACAGTGCTGGTCTGGGAGTCAGGGCTCACTATCCATCTCTGAGCCTCAGCTTCCCCGTCTGTAAAGTGAGGTAGCCCAGGCCCATGGAACAGGTGAGGGAACAGGTGAGCAGTGTTTAGCAACGGGTCACTTACAGAAGAAAAAGAACAGACAGTAAAAACTCAAGATAAAACACAGGCACCAGAAGCACTGCCAACTAAATCACTCAGAAGGACCACCTTGCACCCTACAAACAGGTAAAATAATAATAATGATGACAGCAAGAGACCCAACCCCCACCCCACCAACCCCAGTGGGGCTGGCAGGAGCCACCTGCACACAGCACGGTGCTGTGGGAACATACGATGAAGACCTGGGTGAGGTCCTGCCTCACTTGCCTGCCCAGCTCTCCACCTGGGCAGCTGGACAAGGGAAGTGTGAGGATCCGGCCTCCTTGGATTAACTGGGGAAATGTATGGGAAGTGTCTTGTGAATGATAAAGTGCTACATGAATATTTATTTGCTGTTGGCACTCTAAGTCTGTTCAATATTTCTGTGCGTACCCGGCAATACATAGAAAGAACCGTAAGACCGGTCACGCTCTCTGACAATAACCTCGCATCATGGAACACAGCCCGAGGAACAAAACAACAGAAGAAAAAGGAACAAAGCAGAGATATCCATTATGGTGCTATTTGTAATGGCAAAACCCCAGACACGGCATGACTGTCTAACAGGAGGGGGGCTGTCAGGCAGAGCGTGAAACAGCAACAGGTAAGCAAGTCCCGTACACTGTTGAAGTGAGACAGAAACGTCCATCCCACGTTAGGGAAAAATCCATGAGGCAAAGGAGCCTGAATAGCCCAACAGCTACTGTGCTACTAAGGTTTGCAAAGTGAGTGGTGATTTGCTTCTCATGCATTTTTTTTTATTGTTTTTCGCATGTGTGCCTTTGATGGGGGTGCATTGTTAATCTTTAGTTTAAAGCTGATGAAACAGAAATTTAACACTGGACAAAAATGTAGGATGCCAACAGTAACAGTGACTGACGGGTCTGTGTGTGCCAGGGGCGCTGCTAAGCTTTGTGGTCCTGGCAACGACCCACCGCCCCCAGCGGATGAGGAAAGCACGGCTCAGGGAGGTGATGACTTCTAGGGGACACAGTGAGTAAGGGGCAGAGTGGGCTCACCCCCAGGTGGGCCTGACTCCAGAGTCCCTCTTATGAGGGCTCTGCTTCCACTGTAAGCTGGAGGGCAATACCCAGCCCCATGGGTTGAAATTACCACAGGGAGCATTTTTGCTGAGTCTATGAGAAATCTGGAAAAGGGACAGGGAGGTAGGGAGCGCTCAGTGGTGAGAAGTGTGCACACGGGGCCGTCCTCTGCCAGATGTGCCAGAGGAGATGGAATCAGACCACAGATGTCCTCAGGAACACGGAGGGCTCAGGATCCTAGTGAAGCTCTCTGCTGTTTGAAACAGGAAAAAAAGATTGAGAACAATACCTTGCCTGCATTCAGTTCAGAAATCGCTGCCAAAATCTGCTGCCTGGATCCATCTGTCTTAATACCCAGCTCCTTCAAGTCGCCGTCGGTGAGCGTGAGGAATGCTTCCATGTCCACCTGGAAAGAGAGAAGGGGGATTCATTACCATCTGCTTTGGGTGCCACACCTTTTTTTTTTTTCCCCATCCACACCAGAAATAGCCTGATTATGAGCTATTAGTGCTTATTAGCAATGAAGTAATTATGATTTACTACTTCCAATTCCTGACTTTATGATGAAAGTTTAATGGAAAGTATTAGTATTATTAAGGACTAACTCTCCTCAGCTCTAGGCCTGGGAATCCCAGGACAGGTGCACTGTAGAAGGACCCCGACCACTGAACAAGGAAGGGGAATCTCTGAGACCGGAATCTGGGTGGCCGGCCTGCTGCAAATCCAAGGCTGCTCTTAGAAGGTTGATCCCAGTGCTGCTGCATTCCAACAAGATCAGAAACCGCACGGAAAATGGGCATATATGGCGGGACTCAGCATGGCTCCCCCCAGAGGACCAGGGAGCTGTAGACTCTGGAAAGACAGAGTGAGCAAGTCAACGAGCAAAGGCAATAAAGGGGAGAAGGGCCACAGAGAACCGAAGCGGAGAAGGGCTCAGAACAAGGGCATCTCAAAGCCGCACAACCCTGGGCTGCTAGAGCTGAAACCCTAACATTCCTGTCACCCCAGCTTGGGCCTCAGCGCCAGGCGAAGAACCAACGGGGCATCCTGTTACGTGGCCGCTATGTTGCGGCGTCCGTCCTGCGAAGGTCAGACGTGGTTCGGAGGCAGCAAGCACAGCGGATGGAGGCCAGCCCTACACACCCCAGGTCTGTCCCGGAGCCTCGCTGTCAGGTGACAACGGGGAGGACACAGAAGCTAACACCACGTGCGAAGCACCTTCTGAGTATTCGACACAGACTGAGTTGTTTAAACCTTACGACAAAGTATCCCCCATTTGGGGGCGGGGAAACTGAGGCACAGGGAAAAAACCAAGACTGGAACCCAGGCAGTGGGCTCCAGAGTCCCTGCTCTTCTCTGCGGGGCCACGTCACCCTTGATGCTGCAGCTGTAGTCCCTGGCCTGGAGGTGGCGGCCTCCTTGCTAATGTGACTTGATGTTCCCTAAGAATTAAGGGGTTCTATCCCCTGTATGGGCCCTTGCAAATTAGACCCCAAAATGGCAGTCATCTGGGAGACAGACAGGGCCTCAATCCCCACTTGCTGCATGGGGCACCTGGGCAGGAAGCTTACCTCAGTTTCCCACCTGAAATGTACGAATCCTCCCCTCACCTAACTTACAGGTGGTTGTAGGGTCTACCCAGAGGGCTTACACAAAGCTTTGCAAGCTAAATTATAAAAATATTATAGTTTTATGTGATATAATATTGCTGTCATTTAAAATTAAACTTTCATAACTTACTGAAAATCCTTAGTTTTTCACTTTAAAAGTAGGCTTTGTTTTCTATTCCCCCAGAGATACTGAAGATTTTTAAAAATTTTCAAAACATTTGATGTATGTGGAGATAGAGGAATTTTTTTCTGAAAAATGTCCCCCATCTTTCCTTTTCTATTTTAATAGTCATTTTATTTTCCTGGATTAAAACCACCTTGAAGCAGGCGTGAGTCGGTGGGGAAGGGTCTGCTCCCTCCCCAGCCCCAAGCTCTGTGAGGTGCCCCCCTGCCTCTCTCTGGGATTTTACAGCTCACAGGGGCTGAGGGCCTGAAAGAGCAGATGACATGGTTTTGAGACACTGCCTGCCCCTGGCTGGGCCAGACACTCCCCTCTCCCCATGGCCCGACCCCCAGGCTGTCCCCACAGCCAGCTCCTCAGCACCTCTCTGCCCTCTTGCCCAGGGTGCCCCCCCCGTCACCCCCTTCTAACTGGAGTCTCCTTTCCTGTGAGTCTGCCCCTAACTGGTCCACCACCCACACCACAGGCTAGAGATCTTGCTGGCCCTCGTCTGCCTCCGGACTGTGGTTCGCAAGATCACGTCCATGCTGGCCAGGCCCTGCCCGGTCAGGCTCCCTGCTCCAGTCAGGCCCCGAACAGGCCGAAGTGCTGACGGCTCTCTGCGCATATCTGCTCCCTCTTCCCAGATGCCCTTCTAGCCCTGCTCCCCTCCCTCAAAGCTCAGTTTATGCTCAGCTGAGGTGTCCTCTGGCCCTCATTCTATAGACCCCCTTCCCTGGGCTCCCAGAATGCTCTGGGTGTTTCTGCCTTTGCTAGGGTCAGGCTCTGGTAGAGGGCCTGATAGGGGGCAGAGACCTGAGCTGTGTTTGCTGGCTGACTGAATGACCACACCAATCAATATGCTACTGCATCCGCACATTCACTGACCTTCTCAATCTCTGACCTCTGTCAACCCTGGGGGGCTGCCAAATCCTCACAGCTCATTTTACGTGGAGGGAACCAGAGACTAAATTCTCCTCACGTGAGTACTTCTGTAGGGTTAGCACTATGAGGCAGAAACATCTGTGTCCTTTCAATATTCATGCCCTACTTTTTTTTAGTCATAGAATCCTAGTTGTCAGCTAGGCACATTTCCATGAAGCTAAAGCACTATATTTCTGAGTTTCCCTTGCATATAAGCATGTCAATTGACAAACTTTTGGCTAATGAGATATAAGGTTTATGGTACTTCGAGGAAGTCTCTTTAAAAAAGGAGAACACGTGTCTTTTTGCTATCTCCTTCCATCCTGCTGCCTGGAATGTGGATGTAATGGCTGGAGCCCTAGCAGCCATACTGCACTTTGAGGATGAGGGCCATACACCCTAGTGATGGTGGAGCAGAGAGCTAGAAGGAGCTTTGATGACTCATCTGAACACTTTCTGTGGGAAAAATAACCTTCTATTTTGTTTAAGATACTATTATCTGGGGATTTTTCAATATATGTAGCCAAATCCATCCTAATACAGGTAGAGAGATGAAAATTTTTAGTCTGTCTTTAGTTTCAGTATGGCAGGATGAGAAAATGTATTAACTTCATTCTTCTTCCAAATTCTCAACAAGCACTAAAAGCATATAATAAGAGGGAGAAATTTTTATGAGCCCTGGAAATGAGGGAAAAGTACTATCTGCATGCCGGTTACTTTAAGGAGTTTCTTAAGTGACTAACAAGTGCTCTGTAGCTGTGGGGATGGGTGTAGAGGTGAGGGCAGAGGCAATCAGTGGTGTTAAAACCTGAGTCACATGAAAGCCTTCAAGGGAACACGGGATCTCTATATGGACAGATAACAACTCTCACATAGTGCTACCTAGCTTATATGTTGTCCAGAGAGAAGCTAAGCGCAGGGGGGATAGCTGAGCTGGCTCCTGACAAGGGCACCGCCTCAGCTAACCTCACCCTACCCAACACACACAGAAATCCTCCAGCTAGTGGCTCTGCCCTCCCCACAGTCCTGCCCCAGGCCTCAGCACCCTCCCCAACCCCCGAGGCTATGGAGACTTTCAGGTGGGTAAGTGAAGACCACAGCAACTCTGCCTGGTCTCCCTGCCCTCTAAAACTCTGAAAGTGTCAAATTTCATCTGGAACACCCCTCAGTTCCCTATAAGGGACAGCTGCAAGAACCAGAGAATGGTGAATGACAGATGTGCCCTCAGACATATCAGCTCCAAAACAGGGATGCAGCTAAGAACTCAGGACAAACGTTGCCTCGTGACACAGAGACACCTCAAGAAACAGAGGTACACCTTGAGGTGTGTTCCCTGCATACTCCAAGAGGGCGCAGAACACAGCACACAAGAGCAGGCTGCCAGCAGTGCACGGGAAGGATTTCTTGGCAATGAGAAACATCACTGCTGAGGTTTAAAACACCAAAGAGGCAGGAAGGACCCGCTGGCTCCAGCAGGAAAGCAAGGGAGGAAGAAAGCCACTGCACTCTGTCTGCTGCTTAAGACAAAATGCAAACTCCTCAGTAGCATCTCAAGCTTGCAGGGACGGTGAGTGATTCTCAGGACTGCTACTGCAATGATGAGAGTTGTCATGTACTCGACCGGGCGCCAGAAATATTCCAAACCGGTGATTACACCCTGGTGGCTAGTGGGCCTGCAGAGGAGCTTTATGTGGCCCAAATGGTAAGTTTTTTCCAAAACGTATTGAGATGTAATTCACTTACAATACAATCCACCCATTTAAAATGTACAATTCATAAGGAATACATCAGTGGTACTGTGACAGCGATGTGTCGGGATGGAGGGCAGCTACGCTTGTGGTGAACACAGTTAACGGATAAGCTTGGCAAATCACCAAGCTGTATATCTGAAATTAATGTAACACTGTGTGCAACTACACGCAAATAAAAAATTCTTTTTAATTAAAGAAAGCAGACGATTCAGTGATTTTTAGTATATTCAGAGTTGTGCAACCATCACACTCTACTTTAGAACATTTGCATCACTCCAAAAAGAAACCCACACCCATATAAGCAGTCCGTCCCCATTCTCTCCTCCCCCCACTCCCTGGCAACCACTAATTACTTTCTGTCTCTACAGATTTGCCTATTCTGGACATTTCATATAAATGGAATCACACCATATGTGGCCTTTTGTGTCTGGCTTCTTCCCCTCAGCATAATGTGTGTCCCAGGCTCTTCCGTGTCATAGTGTGCGTCAGCACTTTCTTCCTTTTTATGGCCGAATTATATTCCATAGTATAGCGATAACGCATCTGGTCATTCATCGATTGATGGACATCTGGGCTGTTTACCACTTTTTGGCTATTATGAATAATGCTGCTATGAACATTCGTGTGCAAGTTTTTGTGTGGACATATGTTTTCAGTTCTCTTAGGCACACACCCAGGAGTGGGACTGCTGGGTCACATGATAATTCTATGTTTAACATTTTGAGAAACTGCCAAACAGCAGAACGGTCATTTAAAAAAAAAAAAAAAAGTGACTGTGAGTGCTTTTAAGCAAAAGGAACTCTCTCGGATTAACACAGACATCCTATATCCAGACACTTAGCACAGAGTCAATAGGATTTGTTTTTGACCCGTTTTAAATCTAAAAACCTGCCAATCTCCTTCAACAAAAGTGTGCAAAGGACAAACACAAACTTTACTAGCGAGAGCAGTGTGCAAAATCACATAATTCTATTACAACAAAACAAGCCATAAGGCCCCCAGGATTTCACTGTGATGAACTGAACTAAATGTGCTGAACACAAACTCCATTTCCTTAGCTGTCTCAGTGAGAAAGATCAATCTATGCTCGTAGGATGAAAACTCATATATTTATTTTTTTTTACAGTAAGATTCAGATGGACATTCAAAAATAACATCCTTACCTCTTGTTCCTCAAAAATGGGCTGATATTTCTCAAGTGATAATTTCTTAAGGATCCCAGTCAGTTCATCTTCAAGAGGGAAAGATGTGAAAAGATATTTTAGAATTTGGCAAAATGCATCAGAACAGTGGTCTTCAAACTCATAAAGTAGTGGCAAGCTTATCTCAAATGAAATGTCACAAGAAACCCCAACACAGGAAGCAGCTCTAAGCTCCACTTGTGGGGATGCAGCTGGGGGCGGGTCTGAGCCACCTGTCAGCCATGCTTCCCCTCAGGGTGCGCCCTTGGCATCTCCCAGACCCCAAAGTGGGTGGTGGACACAGAAGGTGGGGAGGTTCGTGGCCAGGTGACCCTCCAATGGCCGCAATCCCCAAGTTCTCGGAGTTCTAGCTGCTGGGACTAAAACTCCACTTTCTGTCCAAGAACAGCTTTTAATTATGATTTCTTGACTGCTGGTCACCACACCTGTGGCAAATGCTAATGCCAGCAAGTTGTCAGCAAGGTGGAGAAAAAACTTAAGAGAACAAGCAGGTGGCTTCCGACCAGAACTGGAGTTTGGCTAAGTGTGAGGAGGCTGTGGGCTTCCCGAAGGAAGGACGGATACATCTGAGTGCAAGAGCAGAGCTAGAGGGGCACAGAGCAGGGGAAAACAGAAGATTTTGGATAGCAAGATTTCAGAGCAGGGAGGGTGAAGAAAGGAGACAAGACTAGCATCAGTGGGAGGTGGGGGTGGCTTGAAACAATATTCACTGACACATTCAACAGGGATTTACCAGACTAGGCACTAGGGACCCAACAAAGACCAAAACAGATAAGCAGGCTGCCGGGCCAAAGGCAGTGAGGACGAAGGAAGCAGGGTAGGGGTAGATGACAGGGAATAGGAGAACGTTGTTTATTATAGAGGGTGGTTAACGAAGGGCTCCTTTATAAGGTACCATTTGAGCAGTAAATGAAGGGATGAACTGTGTAATACCAAGGGAAAGATCAGCAGGCAGTATTCAGGCAGAAGGAACAGCAAGTGCAAAGGTCCTGGGGCCATAGGTGCAATTCACAGAAGAGTGGAGGGGAGGTTAGGAGACCTGAGTTCCTTCTTTTAACTCATTCATTCAACAGTGGCTACCAACATGTCTACTACATGCTGAGAGTGCAAGGATGGAAAGGTCTGTGCTGTGAAGGAGCTCAGTGTGGCTGGGAAGATGAAATGATGAGGTTGATGCACCATCAGGCACCCTGCACATGGATAACCCATCTGCTCTTTACAACAACCCCATGAGCTCCATCCTATCATCGTCCTCATTTACAGAGGAAGTGAGGTATAAAAAGGTTGCCTAGCACATCCTGGATAAGATCATACTGCTGGTCCGTGGCAGAGCAGGCTTTCACACCAAGTCGTCCAGCTCCCAGGCCTGTGCTACGCACCCCACCCCTTCCGCCACGTCTCTCACTGGTGACAGGTGCTATGATAAGGGGTATTAACAAGGGAATCAGGGGACAGGGAGGACAGCTGACCAGCCTGAAGGACTGGAAAAGGCTTCACAGAAGAGTGCTACTGAGCTAGGATGTATGAGATGAAGCGAGTCCTGGTCCACACAGAACCCACTGATTGTTTCATGACGCCAAAGCCTTGCTCCTGCTGTTCCCTCCACACGCAGCCTCTCCCCACAGTGGTGTGCTAAGTGGTTAACAACCGGCTCTCTGAGGGAAAATGTGTGTGCGTACACAGGTAGCTACAGCAGTTTACTGAAGATTTTACTGAGGGACACGTATAAGGGACAGGTAGCACTCAATTTACATATAATAATACACTACACAATATTGTTTCTCACAAATTCCATTTCGCCAATGCTTGCATGGCATCTCAGGCACCTCACTGAATGCTTTCACTGATTTTCGCCCTCCTCTTAATCCATAGCCAAGGACTACAGTTCCAATATGGCTGCCGCTGGATAGTTTCGTCTACGGGAACAGGTAAGATGAAATAAAACAATGAGGACGCATATAGGAACTTCACATGAGCAACTGGGCAGAGTGAGATAATGATTTGAAAATCCTGAAAGACTATTTTCTCAATTATTTGTGCTAGTCACACTTCTTTCTCCTGCAAAATGAACACTTTCTCCAACATTGTCTAGATGACATCTAGATGCTCTAGGAGACAACAAACCAAACCCTGACTGGTGGCATTTGCTGACATCATGGAGTCAATGCCCCCTCCTGGCTAATTTCAAGCTACCAACTATAACCAACATTCCTGAAAGTGGAACTGGGAAGGGATGTGCGTAGTAGCATATCAATATATAGTATTTCTATTGCATAAAGAGCACAGATGTTCTGTACTAAAAAGTTAATAATATATTTTGTTTTAAATACCACATACCTTTAATTTAATATAATTAGTATAATTACATAAATTCACATAATTTGACTTTTTCTTTTCTTTGGCTTCTTTTATATATATATATATATATATATATACACACACACACACTTATATAGATTCACTTTTACATAGATTTACATACTTATATTTTTTCATATATATTTTATATATACTTTGTTTTTACATATATATATTTTACATATTATATTTTTACATAACATATACATATATTTTCATAACATATGTAGGTATTATGTTATATACGCACACAGGTATTGTTGTTTGGTTGTAATTTGACTTTTAATAGCTGTGTTTAATCACTGGCTTGTACATTTCCTATCAATTCGACAACTGACTCTGGTCTGCCACCGCCCCGCCTCTCCTCAGCCCTCTGGCCTGAAGGCCTGCTCTTCGGTGAAGCCCGCCGTGGCACCCAACGCTCTGCCGCTAACTCAGATTTGCCCCCATCTGTGTCACAATCCCTACTGCTATTACGTTGCCTGCACCCGAAGCCCCAGCCAGGCTGTGAGGTATCCTAACAGCCAGCACAGGTTAGGTCACCCAGTACACAGGCTTCACCCCTGTGAGGGAGGGGGTCTCAAGAGCACCGCAGGTGGAAAGATGGGGCAGGCAAAGGCTTGCATGTAGTCCACGACTGGGGCCACACATTTCCCACACGAGTGTCATAAAAAGTGGCTGTTTGGGGGATGGATTGCAGCTCTGTCCTGTGACAATCTCATGCTGCCTCAGGACACAGGAACTCTGGAAGGGAGAGCTAGGCTTTCTACACCAGAGAAATTAATCTAAAAAGAAATTGCTATCAGTTCCTCTTTTGTTTCTATCCCAACTCAGGCTTTGCAAACCTTTTTAAATGATGAGGGAGAGGGAAAAGAGTGGGCATGGACAGTGCATACAGATATCCACGGTCTCAACTCTGTTTTGGAGAAAGGTGGGGTATGAGTACCTAACTGAACCTCTAGGAGTTTAGATTCCTAAAAGCTTCCACAGTAGGAGAATTCATGAGTGGGGAACTAAAACCCACACAGAAAACACAGTTAGGGATGTGTTTTCACATCCCCATAGGATGGGGTTGCTAGTGACTCTCTGAAGCTGTTATAAATGATGGCATTAGATATCACAAAAAAATAAAAGTGGCCCCGAATACAGAGGATGTCAATGGCAGCATGCACTTATCAACTCAGTCCAGACCACAGCCGGTGCAGCTGGTTTCAGCTTATCACCTGCTGGGCAGAGCGTGCTCAGCCCCTTCCTCCCTGCAGCCAGGTGCCCTCGCGTGAGCATGAGGCCCTCACACACCTGAGATTTCTCTCCCCTCTCTGACACACTACTTGATTTGCACCTGCCTGGGCCCCGTCTCTTACCAAAGCTCTGCTCCCTCTCCCGCCACCTGCCCGCCCTGCCCCCCGGCCTCCGCTCCGCCCCCCTGTCCCCAGACCAGCAGACGGCAGTTTAAAGGACAGGATTCTTCATCTCCCTTTGTCTTTTATCTCTTCCTGTCTTCATCTGAGGCCTCGCAGCTGGGCCTCCACTCCCTTGTCCTTTCTGCATTATCCCCACGGGAGGGACTTGCAGTTCACGCGCCCAGGTTCTAAAGTTCTCCTGGTTACAGGCGACAGCTATTGCCTCTGCTTGCCCACCATCCACGCCCTCCTCCTTCTAGAAACGGCACTGCGATTTTCCTTTGAGGAGCCACTTCTCTCCAGGTCCGTAGCTCAGACCCTGACCCCAGCTACAAAGGCAGACCCAGGACCTGTGCCTGGCCAATGGGCACATTCCGCTGCCATGGACACACAGTCAAATGGCCCGTCACTGTAAATAGAGCCAAGGGAGGCCAATGATGTCTACCCCAGGATTTGCTGGACCTGCTAAGAAAGTAGCACGGTTTCTGCTTTCTGTGGCCAAGTTAGCAGGAAAAATAAGTAAGCCTGAAGTTCCTGGGGGACAACTTTGCCACCACTGAAAGAGAGCCTACCTGAGATATGGAGAAACACTCCCAAGGTACCTGGATCTGCACACGCCTGAAGCACACCCTAGACGCTTCCACTTTATGAGCCAACAAATTATGTTGTTTGCTTTTGCTTAAACCAGGTTGAGTGGACACTGCATTACTTGCAAATGACAGAATTCCGACTTGTACAAGGTTTGGGGAAAGGTCCATAACTGGTGTTGGAGAAGCATCTCTATAAGTCCATGTTTGGGTATGTCCACAAAACTCACCTATGCTGAAAAACTAGCTGAGGGAGCTTGCCATACCATTAGCACGGTAAAGATAAAAATTCAAGGTGGAATCAGGGAAGAAAAGGGATAGGAATTTTTGCTGGAAGTCTTAAAGACCTCACTTAGGACAGCTATCGCAATTAAGAGCACCTGCCAGGTCACAGCGGCAAAGAGGAAAGGGTGGTATTTCAGAACTTTGGGGGACTCACCCTCATCTGTGATGGTGCCACTGCTGGAGCCCCCACTGCTCTTGGACTGCCGATGGGACGAAGAGGAGGACACCGAGGACTCAGCCGTGTGCCCTTTGGGTGAAGGGGAGGGTGTGAGCGTAGGGGAGGTGCTCTTGGAAGTAGTGGAAGTTCCAGACGGAGGCCTTTTGCTCGTCTCCAGTTTCTGCCGAAAAGAATAAGCAAATACATAAGCTGTCACCTGGAGGGTAGAAGCAATTAAAACACACTCGACAGGGAACATGGGTGCTGACTCAGCAAGGTTATCTAACCAGGACGATGAAACCTACTTTAAAACACACGCAAAGCAGAAACAGTATTGTCAGAACACTCACAGGAAAATCGTCCCCTGGAGCAGAGACGCAGGGGGTAGGATGGAAAAAGTAGCCCTTGAGGAGCCAGGAACCTGGGCGCTAGTCCTGCCCCTACGGCTACCAGCATTGTGTCCTTGGCCAAGTCCCTTTCCCTCTCAGCTAACCCAGCTCTAAATGGAAGTGTGGCATATAAATGCACGAAGTCCCTTTCTGCTCCTGACGGTCCTTGATCTAAACCAGTCATTGCCAACCTTCCACCAAAGAACACATCATTTTTCCCTTGTGTGTCATTTTGCTTAAAAAAAAAAAAAAAGTGCCTTCTTTTTAAATTTTAGACTTACAGAAGAGTTGCAAAGATAGAACAGAGCATTCCTGTGTATCCATCAGACAGCTTCCCCTGATGTTAACAGCTTACATAACTATAGCACAATCATCAAAACTACGAAATTAACAGTCATGCAATACTATTAGCTAACCTATGGACTTCACTCGGATTTCACTGGTTGTTGCACCTGATGTCCTGATTCTGGTCCAGGATCCCACGTTGCATTGACTTATCATGTCCCTCTGACCTCCTCCAACCTTCCCTTGTCTTTCATGACCTTGACACTGTCGAAGAGTTGAGGTGTTTGTAGAATGTCCCTCAGTTTGGGTCAATCTTTTATTTTCTCATAATTAGATTTGCTTATGGATTTGGGGGTTAATGGCCCCAGAGGTAATGCACCACTCTTACTGCATCATACCAGGAATCTCAAAGTACCCATTTCTTATTACTGATAACATTGACCTTCATCACTTAATTAAGGTAGTGTCTGTCTGATTTCTCCATGGTGAAGTTACTACCTTTTCCCTTTATAATTAACAAATATTTGGGGGGAGGGGGGGTAGATTTTGAGCTAAATATCTTGTTGCTCCCAGTAATTTTAGCATTCTTCAGTTGATCTTGTCTACAGCAAATACTACTGTGATGTTCTAATGATATAAGATCTGCTATTTCCCTTACCTTTCACTTATTATTTGGAATTCTGTAAGGAAGAGTTGCTCCTTTTCCTGTTTATTCAGTTATTTATTCCTTATCAGTATGGGCTCATGGATATTTATGCTATTCTTTGGGCTATAATCTAATAACTATGGCTATTTATTTTATGGTTGTTCAAATTGTTCCAGTTTTGGCCACTGAGATTTTTTAGGTGGGCTCCTATGTCCTTTTGACATGCCCACCTTTTTTTAATTCTTTCTTTTTAAGGCCGTCTCCTTTCCTTACTTTCTGAAACCATAAAATGCTTTAGGCTCATCTTATATTTTCATTGACCCACCACTGGAATAAACCACTTCTCCAAGGCCCTGGTCCCTTTTCTTGGAGAGTGGTATTTAGAAACCAAAATCTGGGTACTAGGTTGCTCGTGGTTACTGGGATGTCACTGCTTGTAGGGTGGAAAGAGCAAGGAAATAGAGTATACTGAGCCATGTATACACACAGCCACACTTACTACTGTATCAATCTGCATATATATATATATACACACACATATTTATAGGCATGCATTCATATTGATTCATACCGACACCTCTGACAACAGTCCAATATCCATGGGGTTTGCTCAGGCATTTTCCCTTTGATTCAATCTCTGACAGTGAAAAAGGGGGCTCGTTATATTTACTTATTTGATCAACCCTAGTATAAACAAAGTGTATATGTATACAAAAAGTATCTATGTGTAAAGTGGTTTCAGAATTTAACCCATATCCCTGCAAGAAAAAAAATCATCAATTAGAGTACAGTGTTTGGGTACGGTTATTTGTCTGTATTTGGCCTTACCATATCCACTCGAAAGAGTTTCCCCCCACCCCCACCTCCCAACGTGTGCTTACATCAGTCATTTGTAATACAGATCTGTTGTCATGGTCTACATTCCATCTTCGGTTCCTGGTTCATACTGTTTTTAAAAATCTGCATACAGCAGAAATAACTTGGTTGTGTAAAATTCTCTGGGTTTTGATAAACGCAGAGTTGTGTACCATACAAGAACAGTTCCATCACCTCCAAAATTCCCTTGTCCGGTCCTTTTCTAGTCACTCTCCCCCTCATCCCGACCCATAGAAATAAAGGATCTGTTTTCCATCCCTAAGGTTTTGTCTTTTCTACAACGTCACATAAATGGAATTATACAATATGTAGACTTTTGGGGCTGGTGCAGCAAACTGCCTTGAAGATCCATTCAAGTTACCGCACATGTCAACAGTGTGGTCCTTTCCACTGCTGAGCAGCGTTCCATCACATGGATGTACCACAGCTGGTCTATCCATTGGCCTGTTGAAGATATGTCTCCAGTTTGGCGTGATTATGGAGAAAACTGCTATAAACATTCACAAACAGATTTTGGCATGAACAGTTTTTGAAAATACACTTGGGTAAATATCTAGGAGGGAGACAGCCAGTTCGTATGGTAAGTGCATATTTAGTTTTATAAGAAACTGCCAAACGTTTTCAAGGCGGCTGTAGTTTCGCATTCCCACTGGCATCTGAGTTCCAGTAGCTCCATATCCTCACCAACACTTGTATCTTTAAATTCTTGGTTTTAATTTTAGCCAGTCTATTAGGTATATAGTGCTATGCTGCTGTGGTTTTAATTTGCATTTTCCCCAATAGCTAATGTTCAACATTTTCCCATATGTTTATTTGCCATTTGTATATTTTTGGTGAAGTATCCATTTTGCCTATTTTTTATAATTTGTTGGTTATTTTATTGAGTTAAAAACAATTTTTTTTAAATAGGTTCCATGCCCTAGTGTAGAGCCCAATGTGGGCCTGAACTCATGACCCTGAGATCAAGACCTGAGTTGAGAACAAGAGTCAGAAACATAACCAACTGAGCCACCCAGGCGCCCCTCTTATTGTTGAGTTATGGGAGTTATTTATTCAGTAGTGTAACTAGGATACAGCTAGGTGTTTTCTTTTTGATATTTATCCTATAGTGTTTTCTGAACTTCCTGGATCTGTGATTTGTCATTTATCATTAATCTGGGGAATTTTTCAGGCATTATTTTAAGATATTCTTTCCGTCCTACCATTCTCTTTCTCTCTTTGTCTTCAGGGATCTTATTACTTGTATGTGAGAGCACTTGACATTATCCCACAACTGTTTTTTTGTTGTTCTTGTTGTTCTTATTTTTTAACTTCTTTTTTCCTTTGTGCTTCCGTTTGGGTGATTTCTTTTACCCTGTCTTCCACTTCAGACTCTTCCCTTGGCTGTGTCAAGTGTACCGAAGAGCCCATCGAAGGCATGCCTGTCTCTGTTACCTGTTTTCTATTTCTAGAGTTTTCATTTGATTCTTTCTTAGTTTCCATCGATCTGCTGAAATAGCTATGATCTCCCATGTTCAAACTTTCCATTAGAGCCTTTAACAATTAATTATAGTTCTTTTAAATTCACTGTCTGGTAATTCCAACATCTTTGTCATATCTGACTCAGGTTCTGATGACTGCTGTTTCTTGGGAGTGCAGTTTCTTATGCCTTTTTGTAGGTCTTGTAATATTTGGTAAAGTTGTACATCTTAACTAGGATAGCAGAGGCTAAGATAAATAGTTCTAATGCATGGAAATGGGTGCACCTCTCCTTCTGCTAAGCTTTTAATGCTCCTTCTAACCACATCCCAGAGTGGAACAAGTCCCTCTCTTAGATTTTGAAAGATTTTGTCATTTAGTTGCATATATTGTTAATAAATTCTTCTTTCTGCTTTTTTATAAAGAAGGACATTCAATAATACAGCTTCTAATTAAGCAGGAGATAATTAGTATATCCCGACTAAACAGATCTATCCCAGCCAAAGCAAAGAAGCATGATACTCTGGATCTTGTGGGCAGCATTATTTGGTAGGGGTGGGGGGACAGATAAATATGATTATTTGGGGTGCTCTGAAATATTTGAACTATTACCTGGGTTCCCAGTATAGCAGACTGATTGTGTTAATAGTGTCATCTCAATTCCTCCCATGTAACTCTGTGTGTTCTCCTGCAGTGGGTGTGCTGACTTCTTAAATAACCTGGTTGGTTTTCAACTCATGCCTTTGGCTGTTGTCATGAGAACATATCTAAGCTTGTTGTGGGCACACATGGCCCAGTTATCCTGGTCACCCCAGCCAACAGCCAAATGTATAAGTGATCCCCCCAGACCAGAACGACTGACTAGCTAAGTCCAGACTGAAATGCTGACCCACAGGTTCATAAGCTAAAGAAATGCTTTTTGTTTTAATCCACTAGGCTCTAGGGTGGGAATAGAGAGCTGATGTACTCAGTGGGACTTTGGGCCTCCAGAGGTCTGGGAAGCACTGACACACACACTGAAATGTCCCTCACCCCCCGATTCTCCCCAGGTTCACCTCAGGTTGATTCATGAACATGGCAAAGCCATGCCTTGTGACTATTCCACCATTACGGTGGTGCTTGTCTGAAGCAAAGTTCAAAAACCAGATTCAGGAGGCTCCTATTTTGAATACTAATTTCTAATTCTTCCTAGGGGAGTCTTTGACAAGCACTTCATGTCTCCATTTTGCTGCTGGAGCCTTTGACAGAAAGCCCACTCCTTGTGTCCTTTGATTTAGGGCAGCTGTTTCTAAAAGCCCTGGGCTGGGCTGGCTGCAATACTCTCTGGGGGGAAAATCAGAGTCCTCAGATCCTGTCTTGAAGAGTCTCATTCAGTTATGCTGGGTGGAGCCCAGAAACCTGAATTTTTAGAGAGCTCCCCAAATACATTGTTAGGAGTATCAGGTGATCACTGAACTGGATAGTTTCCCCAGTTTGTTTCCTGAATGCATCTTTTGACACAATCTCCTTTCATCAGAATATACTTGTACATAGATTATATATAACAGATGCAGCCAAGGGAGATAAGTTAACTTATAATTTAGATGCCTACCTATTTTGAACACCAGTTAAAAAGAATCTAACAATATCTAACACATCATAAGATCATCCAAATAGAAACAGAAATTCTTAAACAACAGAGAAGAGGAAAACTATATCAAAGCCCAGACAAGAAGACTTACTTTAATTAGTAGCTCTGAGTTTCCTAGCAGCAAAAGCAAAAAGAGAAATAATTATATAATTCTTTTTATCTAAGGAAAGAAAATGTATGAAAGTATCAGTAGAGACATTTTTCTAGAGCTGAATTCTAAAGGGAACTCATTACACAGATCCTATTACACAAATAATTTTCAATATAATGGAAAATATGCTAACGCATAGGGACAGAGAAACTTTCTGGAGCTCTATTATAATGGGAACCTAATTATGTATGTCTGATTGCAAAAGGGACCTTGAATAACCAAAAGTTATGTAACCAACAGTGGTGGGCAGAAAATGAAGATTATTTCTCATACATCCATTAAAACATAATCTCTGGAGGCACTTCTGGGCAAGGGTCCAGGGGTGAGGCTTTCACGTGATCTAACTTTTCTCAGGGAAAAAGCTTAAGACATCTAAAAAATATAAAGAGTGGGATAGTGCCTGGATGTGGGGTCCTCTCAGAGGACAAAATGGGCTACACTGAACCACCGGAGGGGGGCATGTGGAGGGCCACGCAAACTCCACACAGAAACTAACAACGTGTTGCCTGCTCTTGGGCTGCATCAATGGAGGAATGCTGCCGGACAGACAGGTGAGACTCCAACTCTGGCCTGCCTTCCAACCTTGCTTCAGCTCTTCCCCTCTGGAGTGCCTCACCCTGGAGCAGCCTCACCCCTGTCCCACCCCTGTCGCCGTCATCTGGCTCCTCATCCTTCAGACCCCTTGTAGGTGTCACTGATGCCGTCAAGTCTGGGGAGCGGCCCCCATCTGTGCCCCCACGGCATGCCCCCTCCTCACTGCCAGAGTCCGCAGTGACAGTCTGAGAGCCATCAGACAGACCTCCGCACCCTCGCTGCTAGCAGCGCTAGGCACAAAGCAGCCACCCCAGAGCCGTGCACAGTGCAGGCATAAGGTGGGAGCGCGACCACTCCTGCTGGGCACGTCAGCACTGACAGCTGCCACAGACCGGCCAGGGGCCGGGCCCCCCGCAAAATGCTCAAGGGTGGGGCTGAGATCTCATCCCAGGCAGTCTGCTCCTGAAGTGCTCCACACTTCTTGGCTCTAAGCTATGAACCAACGTACACAGTGTGAGGCTGAATGAGGCACCTGGAGATGCCCTGCAGATCAGGTGGGAGGTAGACGCACGTGTGCAGGCAGCCGAGGGCACAGGGTGGGACCCTGGCAACCGCCGGCCTGATCCAGCCCTCCCCAGACAGCCTGGGAGCAGCCGGCTGCAAGGGGCCTGTCTCGAGTCCCGTCCCACGACCTCGGCACTGCCCGTGCTCCCCAGCACATGAGCCACGTGAGGACAGAACCTAAGAGTGTAACAGAAGGAGAGAGAAACAGAACACACACCTTGCCACCGGGACCGCCACCGCCTGCAGGGGAGACTGGGAGTTCCGACGAGCTGGACCCTGGTGCTGGCCCAAGGGGACTTGACTGGTGGCTGGGCTTCTGCTCCGATAATCCGGCTGCTTTCTTCCTCTGGGCAGCAATTTGTGACAGGACACTGTCTATGCTACCACCTGAGGAAAGAGGAACAGAAATGACTGCCAGGGGTCCAGGGTCCAGCAACAGGGGTGTGGTGGACTTTGTGTGCTGACCTTACGGAGCTGGAAACGCCTTTCCCAGACGCCCCCCTGACCCCGTGTGGCTGTGGGTCCAGGTTGACCACAAGAGGCCTGTGCGTGAAAATCGAAGGTGGAGAGGACACAGCGGCCATCATGCTCCGAAGGCATCATGGTGAGAGGTGTTGAAAGAGGCAGCGCAGGTACGATCAGCTTGTCCTCGCCTTCCCCACGCCACAGCCAGCTTGTGCGGCCTCCCGCAGGCAGACGCCCTGGCCTGGCCGCCCACAGCAGTCCCCACACTGCCCCTTCCAGCAGCCGCACAGCCTGCCCGACCAGCGTACGCCCTCGGACCCCCCTTCCAGGGCCTTACCAACACCACTCCCACAGCTGTGTCGGTAACTTCCTCACCCCGCGGTACTCAGTGGACTGCCATGTTCCCTTGCCCAGTTGTCCCAAACCCACCAGCAACCTTGCATTACTATGAGAGGACAGGGGAAAGTGATACTATCCAGGGCTAGGGAGGATCCAAGGGAGGACACCGATACCAACGTCGGTAAGGGGATAACTAGGTGTCACGTGCTGTGGTTAAGTATTTTAAGAGTATGAACAGTGCCATTCTGGAGGGCAAAGGGCAACACTGTGAATTCACTGAAGAATCCCTGAGCCACATGAAGGAGGAAGACAGGGTGTGTACAGTTGCTCCTGGGACTGTCCACCGAGCAAGCGCAGGGGGTCATTCACACCCGCAGCCCCAGGGGACCCTCCCGCCTCCCCTGAGTGGCCCTGCCTGGTACCCACCTGAGCGGTTATGCAGCTCCCCACCGTGCCTGCTTGAGCCCCCTACCCCACTGGAGCTGCCTGAGGAATGAGGTGAGTGGCTGAAGTTTCCAGAACTGGCAGGAGAGGCGGGGCTTCTGGAGAGAGATGGAAATTTAACGGGCCTCACAGGAGTCTGCAAGAATAAGGGGGGTGTTGTGGTTTGGGTGTGTTGTTCCCTCTTCTGGGCACACATGATCACAGCGGGGAGGGACCCGGATTCCACTGGCTCACCCTAGCTGATGCCTGTCGCCTGGCACACCCTCGCCAACCGGTGCTCAGCCCGCCAGGAGTCCCCCAGCGAGTTCACTTGTAGCCGCTGACAACCAGACCATTAGCTCAGGCCATGCCCCCATGACGTCGGTCCCCGAGTCACCGCACTTTCAGCATCACTCAACCCCTCCCACAGTGCAGACTAGATGCAAGCCAGCCCTGCCCATGTCGGGCACCTCCAGGGGCCAGGCTCACTCTCCCACTACAGATGTGCTATTGCAACAGCCCCCGGAGGCAGCAGCGAGCAAAGGTCAGCCCCGTTTTACGGACAGAGATGGGGGCTCTCAGGTCTTCTGGTCACTGATCACACAATGACAGCGCAGGGCCCTGAGTCCTCACCTTTGGTTTGCCATTTACTGAATCTACGGTATGGAGTCTACACACATGGAAATAACCTCCCCCACCAACAGGGACTACCTCGGGACATTACAGAGACACACAAAGGGCCACAAAGTCACAAGCCACTATGGGCAAAAAGCTACAAGCCCCACTCCTTGTGGTATAAGAAAATACCAGTAGTGGGCACCTGGGTGGCTCAGTTGGTTAAACGACTGCCTTCGGCTCAGGTCATGATCCTGGAGTCCTGGGATCGAGTCCCGCATCGGGCTCTCTGCTCAGCAAGGGGTCTGCTTCTCCCTCTGACCCTCTTCCCTCTCGTGCTTTCTGTCTGTCATTCTCTCTCTCAAATAAATAAATAAAATCTTTAAAA
>NC_058415.1:61486043-61503836 GCF_002201575.2 Neomonachus schauinslandi
AAAAAAAAAAAAAAAAAAAAAAAAAAAAAAAAAAGAAAATACCAGTAGTGCACACAGTTGCCTCTTAGTGTTTGCTCCTGGTCATGGACCTGAGCAATGATGTAATGTGGAAGTTGTTCGAAACCAAGAACCTGACTCCTGGTCCCCGGCCCACATGACGTGGCTGGGTGCTCTGCAGCAGGTTACTTCCCCTCTCTGGGTCCCAGTCTCCTCATCTATTAAAGGGAAGGTTGGATTACATCAGGTCTTCAGGCTGTGCTCCTTGGAGATCCAGGGCTCCATAGAAAAGGCAGAGAAGAGGGGCGCCTGGGTGGCTCAGTTGGTTAAGCGACTGCCTTCGGCTCAGGTCATGATCCTGGAGTCCCGGGATCGAGTCCCGCATCGGGCTCCCTGCTCGGCAGGGAGTCTGCTTCTCCCTCTGACCCTCCTCCCTCTCATGCTCTCTCTCTCTGTCTCATTCTCTCTCTCAAATAAATAAAAATTAAAAAAATCTTTAAAAAAAAAAAAAAAAAAAAAAAAAAAAAAAAAAAAGAAAAGGCAGAGAAGAGCGGCCCCCACTTTCATTCCCTTCACACTATGTTTTAATCTGTTTATAAAGTTAAGTCCCTTTGTAGGATTCGTGAGACAAAAGGATAACACTCATTTAAAAGAAATTAAAAGCTTCGACCTTGCTGGATTAGCAGGTCTGAGGTCCCTTCTGCCCGAAACACACGCCAACTTCAATGAGTGGTGAGTGACATGTCAAAGCACATCCACCGGGTGACTTACAGCGTCTGTGCTCCCACCAGCCACGCCCACGGGGGCGCCCCTGCCGGCTCTCTGGGGCAGCACGGTCTTCACGGGCTCAGCCTTCCCACTGTGACATGTCCGGGACCGATCCGAGCTCCACAGCTCAAAACTGGAAGGGGGTAAGAAAGGGGGGATGACTGCCTTCAGCTTGTCACTCGGGAGTCTGGGGAAGGGGGCTCCATTGCGAAGCTGAAAAAGACAGGCTGTGGGTTAGACAAGCCCCGGTGGGGCTCTTCACGGAACGCTCCAGGTTTCTCCTGCTTCTCAGAGAATGGCACCATCATTTACCCCCTCACCCCTCCCAATACACACCCGGCCAGAAACCCATGTGGTATCCTCTGCTCTTCTCCCAGCAACCAAGCAATACCCTCCTTTACTCTGCTCCAACCCCCAGCTTCTTTTATGTCCATCAGAGCAGCTAGAATGGAGACAGAGGGGATGGGGAGCTGGGGGAGGGGACCAAGGGATGCTGAGTGTGCTGTGACAGGGACCCTGGGGGGCTGGGGAAAAGGGCACTGCAGGCCCAGGGAGCAGAAAGCAGGCAGGCCTGGCAGCCAGAGGAACAGGACGTACATGCAGAGCTAGGGGTCTCAGGAGGATGGGGGAGGGCAACGGCGGGGGGGACCGGGAGGCCCAGGCTGGCTCTCTGTGAGCCCAGCAAACACTCCCTTCCCCATCCCACCCCACCCTTCCTACTCCAGCCACACCTCCCACTGCTGACATTTTTAACTGTAATTTTATATTTTGAAAATGTGATTTGGGGTTAGTATAAAATCCACACAATGATGACTGGTGGATTGTCAAGGAAAAGCATTCACACAGTCCATACTAACTTTAATTAAGAAAAGACGGTGGACTTGGCGCCAGATGGTGCTTTGCAGGGAAGGGCATCCCACAGCTCAACCTGCCTCAGGAGCCGGGCAGGCATGCATCTCCACAAGGATGGCTGCAAACGCCCACTCGGCAGGGCTCCCTGGCCGTCCTCCATCTGCCGAAGGGCAGGCCAGCACACTGCTGCCTTCCACTGGGCACGAGGAGGTGGGACAGGGACGTGCAAGGCGGGCGGCAGTTGGGCATGCTGGGTCCCACCCTGGCTGTCCTGAGCTCTTCTGAGAGTCCGTGAACGGTGCTGTCCCGTCTGGACCTCAGCAACCTCATCCAGCAATGGGGGATGGACTGGAAGAGGACTGCAAACCCACCACAGATGGCATTTTCACTCCTTGGGGACAGAGTCTAAATTGTTGCAAACTTTCTGGAAGGCAATGACATTCACACCCACTGACCCAGAAATTCTATTTCTAGATATTTACTCCAAGGGAACAATCAGGCAAGCGGGGGAAACTGAGGCATAAGACTATTCATCAGATCTGTGAAACAACAAAAAACTAAAAACCCCAGAGTCCAACAGGTGAGCCTTCACTGGTCCGTGAGGCACATTCCCATGATGGAAGGTCGTATCATGCAGCCATTCAATGCAACGTGGCTAAAGAGTGTTTAATGACACGCAACAGATGATCACATGAACTGGTAATAAGTCAGGCTCAGCACAGTATGGGGAAAAGAACACTGCCAACCTCACAGGCAGGGATGCCGGGGAGACTGAATGAGCGAATATACGTTAAGTGCTCCGAGTAGTGGCTGGCACTTGTTAAGTAAGTGGGACGTATTTGCCATTGTTACACATGACATAATACACTAGTAGATGCTAAAAAAAGTGGCTAGAAAAATACTCAAAAAAGATATATAGCACAAGATGTCAGTCATGATCATATGCATCATCAACGGTGACTTTATGTTTCTTCTTTATACTTTACTGCATCTTCTAAAATTTCAGTAACAGCCCTTGTCTTCATACAAAAGTAATTACTGCTATTTAATGAGATTATCAAGTGTCAGGCAGCACCAGCTCCCACCTTGGTAAACTGGTCTAGAGACACGGATGCACACCTATTGCATAGCAGGGCGGGGCGGAGACAGCAGATCCGTCAGCACTCAGCCCGTGGCGCCTGGAGCGGCTGGTCCCTGAGGCAGCTGAGGCCTTCTTGGGGGTGCTTCTGCTCCCTTCTCCTCTCCAATACTGCCCTCTCCTGGCCAGCCTCCAGATCAGGGTCTTAGAGCTAAATGGACTTGAGTTCAACCCCAACCAGGAGGCTCTCATTCAAACAAGAGCAACGTGAGGCCCAGAGAGGTGAAGTCACACGTCCAAAGTCACACAGCAGATAACTGCGAGCCAGGCACTATGCTAAGAACTTCCTGGGAATAAACTTATTCAAAGAAACAACCAGGAGGGATAGCCTCCCTTAAGTCAAAGACTGCTAGCTGTCCCCCGGTATCCATCCTTCCACATCTTCCTTAGTAGACACCCCTGGCATTGCGATGGGACACAGCCACCTGGAACAGAGACTTCATTTCCCAGCCTCCCGTGCAGTGACTCCCACGTGACCACATGCTGGCCGAACTGATCTAAGCGGAAGTGATGTGTGAGTTCCCAGGAAACTTCAAAGACACCTGCTTCTCCCCTCATCTCTCCTGCTGGCTGGAATGGTGCAGTGATGGCCACAGCTCCGGCAGCCGTCTTGGTAACAGAAGCCAAGCACGGGTAGAAGGAAGCAGGTCCCTAACTCCACGGGTCAACGTACCAGTCCTGAGCTGCCCTTGGAAAAAATAAGCTGCCGTCTCATCTATGCCGTTGTCATTTGAGGACTTTCTGTTACTCACAGCCGAACCTAATCCTAGGTTCATAGGTGAGGAGACCGAGGCCTCTCGGGCTGGAAACACAGCCTCCTCTGTGACTCCTCTCCCCCTGAGTCCCCATAACCGAAATGGTGAGTCCAAGGTGCCCCATCAGGTCCTACTGTTCAAAGCCCTGTCCTCAGTGCTGCCTCCCTGCGAACACCATCAGGGCTAGTATCCGGCCACTAAGCACCAGCACAGCTTTACCCACGGTTTCTGGCTGGTGTTGGTTCCCATTCCTCAGTGCCTGAGCTGTGCCCATTGTTACACGTTTTGGTATCAACCCCATCTGTGACCACCACAAAGACAGACACATGTCTACATCCAGCCTTGTAAATCAACCAACTCATGATTGTTAAGAGACCTGAAATGCTTTTAGAAAAGCCCCACACTCACCATGGTTGTCAATAACACATCTTCTTTGTCTCCTCTCATGCTCCCAGGACCTGAGAGACAAATGGAAATTTCATGAAATGACCCTCCCCAACAAGTTCACGGCATAAGGATGAGTGACCAGGTCGGCCTTCATCCTGGAAAACCAACTCTCCTGGGGGATTGAATATTTAATAATAATTGCTATTCAATATTTGAATAGAAGGAAAGCATTTAAAAGGTATCTCTCAAAGCATGTTTTCAGCTTTTCCATAAACCACTGCCATGCCAGGTCAGACAGGGGTGCACCCAGCTCAACAGGCTGTCTCAAACAATGCTGAAGGAGCTATTCTGGGTGCGGGGAGTCTGGTAGAAGGGATGTGATCTAATCAATTATCCAATCAGTGTGGGAATCTCCTTTGATGCCCTGGCAAAGTCATCCAATCTGTTGAATATCTCCAGTGGTGGGAAGCTCACTACCCAACCCCCAAGCCCCCACCCCAGATAACTCATTCTATTTCAAAACCCTTCCAGTGCCAGAGACCAATCATGTTGGACAGGTGGGAAAAGCACCCATCAGAGGCAAGAGAGAGGTAATGACTGGCTCAGGTCCCTCAGCAGGGTGTGTGGGACAGCTGCCAGGGACTCTTGTCACCAACATCCCCATTCTACCACGCTGACTGCACTGCTGTCCCTGCCTGCCTCCAGACCTGGTCCTCCCCCAGACCAGCCGCTTTGCTCCCGTGTCACATCCCAATAGCATCTCACCTCTGACATCAGCCCAGGAGATAGGACAAAGGGCAGAGAATTTGGGTCTGGCCATTCTGGAAATTCCACAGCACATGCAGTGTTTTCTTACCATTCTCTTTCATCGTGGGGGCCATCTCATGAAGCCCCGGGCGGCCTGTCTTGCCCTGGGGGGCAGCCCGCATTGTGGAGTCCAGCGCTGACTCTGGCTCATCACAGAAAGGCAAAGGCTGGTTGCTGCAGAGCCCCCGGGGCAGGGTCTGTGTCAGTTTGAGCTTCCGGAACCGATTGGACATTCGGCTCCACCAGGACTGCCAAGGGAATGTCGAGCAAAGGTCACACTCCATGAACACCCAGCCCCCGGATGGTGACTATACTTCACACATGCTTCCCCCTTGCTCTCCTGGGCACATGACAAGTTTTCCCAGTCGGTCTCCGCACCCTCTCCCACAAAGCCATGGTTCTCTCTAAATTCCTCCTGACTCAGCCCTTAGGGGCCCACGTCCGACAGGGGACCCCATCTGCCACCCCTCAGCTCCCCAATCTCCGCACGGCACAGATGGAGAAATGGAAGACCCAGACGGGGTGCCAACTTGCTGAGTCTTAGAGTGAGTCAGAGACAGACAGATGGACAAGAGATGACACCAAACACCGTGACACCAGTCACTGGGTAACCTCTTTCCCCCACTCCTGTGAGTGTGAGAGGTGCCGGGTGTCCATAGCAAGGCCCGGGCCATCTGCTCCAGCAGCTGATGCCACCCCACCTAGAAAGAGGACCGGTGCCACCCCCCAGGGTGTCCCATAACCCCGTGACCGCTCGGAGGCTTCGACACAGTGGGAGGGGAGGCTGGGAGGGCCTGGCCCAGGGAGATGGCAGCAAGCACAGGGCTGCAGGGACCCAGGCAAACAACACCGAGAGAGAGGAAGACCCGGGGCTTGCGGGAGCTCGTGTGAGCTACGGACAGGAACAAAGGGCAGAGTGTGCAGATCTGCAGAGGCTCCAGAACCCCAGACAGGATGGAGAAGAGGGAAGTTTGATTTCAGACAAGTAGAGCAGGATGGGGAGCAGAAATTCAAAGAAAAATACTCGGCGTGCTGTTAGAAATGAGCAACTGGAGGTTGTTCTGGTATTTCCAGAAGGCTGTGGATGCAGGCCCGGGGGCTGCGGGGAGACCCGAGAACGGCGCGAGCAGCAGTATCCCAAGTGCAGGGGCAGAGGCCGCGCACACCCGGCCTGGGAGGAGAGGCATTTGGTCCCCCCGATACCCGCCATGCTTACTGCTCACCCCCGGCTTACTTCCTGCTCCTGCTGGGCAGCCCGAGGTCAGCAGGAAGTGGCAGGCATCCCCCACCCCGTCAGCCTAACCCTCTCAAGCCCTTGAGGACAGGAAAAGGCCAACCTTAAGCCCGCCTTTGTCATCGGGCAGCACTGGGACACTCCAAGGCTGTCGGGCCTTCGAGTGGGGCAGAGGCGGTGGGTGGCTGGGCCGGCCTTTGTCTTTATTCACCTGCATGCAGACAGATGCCAGCAGTCGAACAAGTTCCGTGTCTATGGACACAAAAGGCAGCGCTTTACCTGCAGATACGTCTGTTGGGCCATGAGGAGAGGGCTCCAGGAGACCCCGGTCAACCTCAGAACCCAGCCCTGGGCCTCCAGAGTCTGTTACTCCAGGAGCAAGGCCCCGCCCTCTCCATCTGGTCTCCAGGAGGCGGCAAACAGACCACGGGGCTTCATCCACTTCACCAGACAGAAAAACCAGGAGCCCTCTCCCCACAGAAAGACAGAGGGGTGGCGTGGCTTAAAAGAACAGACTCAGCAGCCGGATGGCAGGGGCTCCAATTCTGCCTCTGCCCCTCCCTGGCTGTGCAAGTGCAGGTAAATGAGGGAACCTCTCAGTGTCTCTGGAAAAGGGGTGACAGCATGCACCACATAAAGGTGTCTGGGGGATTCGAGGGCACGTCTGGCATAAGGTAAGTGCTTAAGAAAAGTTAAGTATTGGGCGCCTGGGTGGCTCAGTCGTTAAGCGTCTGCCTTCGGCTCAGGTCATGATCCCAGGGTCCTGGGATCGAGTCCCACATCGGGCTCCCTGCTCAGCGGGAGGCCTGCTTCTCCCTCTCCCACTCCCCCTGCTTGTGTTCCTGTTCTCGCTGTCTCTCTCTGTCATATAAATAAATAAAATCTTTAAAAAAAAAAAAAAGAAAAGAAAAGTTAAGTATTATTATTACTACCTGGGTTACCAAAATAAATAAATAAATAAACGAAATTGAGAATACTACAAACTATTAACAGTGTTTTCCTCTGGATGACTGTTTCTTTTTCTCTCTCCAAGTGTTCAGTAATAAGCATGTGTGTCTTCAAAAATTTCAGGCAAAAAGTTCGTTTAAAAACAAACCCACCAGGAAAAAAATCGACTAGGGAGAGACTGGGGGTCTTAATGCACAAGGGAGTGGGGAAGTGGTCAGCGGCAAGGGAGAAGAGACACCGTGAGACACAAGTTTGCTCGAGAAATGCGTGCATGATGCAGGGGGTGGATTCTAACGACACCAACTCTTCGCACAGAGTGAGCTCACTGGACTTGGGCAAAGGACCCCACCTCGCCAGCTGGGTCAAGTCATTTCCCCTGGCCCTGGTCATCTCCCCTCCACAAGGGGATATGCAGCTCGGCTTCCCCTCACACATCCTGCGAGGATGAAGTGGAACCAGGTATGCACCTGAGACACGTAGGGCCCACGGCAGGGGGGCTGGGGTGAAGGCAGCAATGCCAGCGATGAGGCAGGGCACGCTGGCCTGCCACCCCGTAGCCCAGAGAAGCAGCAGGGGTAACTCCACTTGGGACTACGGAGGTAAAGTCCTCTCCCAAGGCCAGCAGGTTGGGATCTGGCTCAGGGCTCAAAGTCTGTGGGTCAGAGGGCCTCACAGCCTCTCTCCCTCCCTGGGCTGAAACTCCAAGGGAACAGGAAGCAGGACAGACAGACAGACAGACAGACTCTGACCCCTGAGCTGACTGACTGTATACCTCAGGTCCCAGAGGAGGGCCTGTCATAGTGGGGGAGGGCCCAAGGGGACCAAGAAAGGTGGGACTAGGGATGGCGACAGCCCCAGAAGGGTGCCCTTGACCCAGCAGCCTCCACCTACGCAATTCAGCAGAGAAGGCCACTGCTCCGTCTCTGACTCTGCTTGTCAAAGGGGACTTTTTGTTTCCCCGAGTCAGGGTTTCTGGCTACGAAGCCCAGTTACCATTCTGGGACTTCTGTGGACTGCTGAGGCAGATGCGTGTCTCGCTGGCCTTCCCTCTTGGGAGACTCCCTGAAGGCTGGAGCTGGAGAAACCCAGGGGATTATCTGGTGCCAGCCCAGCCTTTGCTGAGGAAGGAAGCGACTTGCCTGAGGACACGTGGTGAGCCCTTGGGGCTTGAGAGTGACTTCCCCCATGAGTAAGCAAGGGCTGAAAACAAAGGTGATTCTCTCCATTCCTAGCCAGAGAAAGGCCGTGCAGGTTTATGACCCTTTTCAGGGAACAACCCACCAGGATCACTCAGCAGCATCACTAGGTCAAAGGCCGTGTACCCGTTTTTTGCACGAAGAGTGACATCAGCCCCTTGGTTTAGCAGATATTTGACAATGTCCTTATTCCTGGGGAGGAAAGAAAAAGCCAGAGTTAGACGCACTGAAAGCCAAAGCCTGGCTTTGCTCCTGGGAAGCTGATATTAACTATAGTGCCCCATCTCTGAGCCCGGAAGAAGGGCGTGGAAAGCTGCAAACAGCTTCACACTCCTCCTTCCCCACCCCATGGGCAGGTCAGACCCAAATGTGATAGAAACCAAAGCCTAGGTGTTCCTTCCACAAACAAAAGGAAGACCATGTGGCCACCATGCCACACGCAGGTCCCAACTACTCCTGCCCCAAATCGGGACCCGTGCACTGTGGAAGCCCCACACAGGCTGAGGTGTCTGACGCGGAAGCCCGAGGCTGACCAAATAGGAAAACAAACCGCTTCGAGATGACACAGTTAAGTGCTGTGATCACTTGAAACAGGGCAAGGAAAGGGCTGGTAATTTGGAATCAGACCACCTGGCCGCTGTAAGACGGTCTGCAGCTCCTGGCCTCTGGGCCAGCCTACCTGGAAGAGGTGGCCTCCAGGAGGACAGAAGGAGAAGGGATTCAGAAGCACCAGCCAATGGTGGCACCTATTCAGGAGAGGGTGAGGACAAGTCTCACTGCTGGGTGCCGAGAAGCCAATGGTATGAACAGCCGATGTTCATTTCCAACAGGACATGGACATCAGTGTGAACACTCCAAACAAACTGATCACTGTTCCACTGAAATCAACCTAGAGAAGCTTATCTGCCTGCATAAAACGTTCCTGCTGCACAGTTTTTATGGCCGCTGGTTAGTTTTGTGATGAGGTCACGAGCATCAGGACACAGAAGAACAGGAATGCAGGGTAGATGAGCCTGCGCTGCTCTGGGTTTTTTGTGTGTGTGCCTCAAGGGCTTCACAGCCCTCAAGTTCATCTGGAGTTTCTCAGGACCAGAAAAGCCCATCAAGACCCCTCTCTTGGCTCAGGGAGTCGTCAGCCTCCCACGGAGGGAGTGAGGCCGGCACTGACCCATGGTAGGTGGCCTGCATGAGGGCCGTCCAGCCGTGCACGCTGTCCTGCTTGTCGACGTCAGCGTGCCTCTCTAGCAGCAGCTGCACCAGCGGCAGCTGCCCCATGACAGCTGCCAGCATCAGCGGAGTGGCCCCATCCCCGTTGACCAGGTTCACGTAGTTGGGGTCTTCGTCCACAATCTCTTTGACCAGCTGGAAGTTTCCTGCAAACAGAAGCAGGAGATCTGGTGATCTGGGGGCCCGGCACAGCTGGATGACTTATCCAGCAGGTTTCGGTAACAAACTGGTACTCAGCCTGCCTCTGCACTGGGCTGCTGGGCATTAGAGGGGCTACAAAGGTGAGGAGAGGGAGCCCCCACCCTCAGATCTCTCCATCTGTAAGGGTCGGAGGCAAGCACACAAATGGTTTTTCTAAAAGAGAGAAGTGTTATTGATATCCTAAAAGAACAGATGAAGGAAACATGAAGGGCAATGTACACGCAGAGCGCTCAGATCTCCCTGGGAGGTGAGGATCAGGGAGGGCTTCCTGGAGGTGCGGTCTACATCAGGAGAGATTTTCAGCTTCATCACAAAGAGAGTGGAGTGGGCAGGTAGGCAGTGAGGCATTTCAGAGGTAGGGAAAAGCCAGAACATAGCCACAGGGTTTGGCTGGGGGGGGGGGGGGGGGGGGGGGGACCCCGCAAGAATTTTGGAAAGGGGGGGGGGGGGGGGGGGGGGGGGCTGGGAGAGCACTCTGGAACTTGTGTATAAAGCACCATAATAACTACCAGTCTCCAGGGGCTGAACCTCCCTGTGTGAAACCACCGAGTCAGGAAATAACAAAATGCCTGTTTCTTTCTCAAACACCCTGGGTGGCCTTGAAAAGGACTACAAATACTAGGTTGACAGAATGTGTCCCTATATTCATAAATCTCCAAAAAGATTTTCTAAAGCGCTTACCCATTTTCAATGCATGGAAAATATCAGGCCGCCTTTTCTCCTCATCTAGGTAAACAAAGATTTTAAAAGTTAACCACAAAAGACTTAATAGAACAGAAAAGTCACACGCATGTAACAATACAGCCTAGCTTTAAAAGTGATCTACCTTCCAAAAGCAATCTGATCAGAGACCCATGTAACAGACGAACCCGGTAGCCCTTCTGGAAGAATTATTCTCAGAGTGTCCACAAATGCTCCAGAGACAGATCTTGGGCAGTCATCTGGCCAGCAAAAAATGAATAAGCAGAACATTTCCTGATCCCACACCCATAAAGCAATCATTTGGGGGCATTCCAAACTCTGGGATGTCCTCTCTTAGATGTAATGGAAAAGTATAGGGCGCCTGGGTGGCTCAGTTGGTTAAGCAACTGCCTTCGGCTCAGGTCATGATCCTGGAGTCCCGGGATCGAGTCCCGCATCGGGCTCCCTGCTCGGCAGGGAATCTGCTTCTCCCTCTGGCCCTCCTCCCTCTCATGCTCTCTGTCTCTCATTCTCTCTCTCTCAAATAAATTAAATTAAATTAAATAAAAAAAAGTATAGTCTTGGAAAAATCTGTATTCTTATGAAAAAAATTGTTTAAAAAGCGATTCTTTTCTACTAAAAACTAAATGCACAACCCTGAGATAATTCCAAAGCAGAGGGCTGCAGAGACACTGAGCAGCTGAGCCCAGGCGGAGGTCATGGACGTGGCCACCAGAAGAGCCAACGTTCATTTTTGTTCTCCTTCTCAAATAAGAAGCAATCTGAACGACTCTGAAAGTCACCCCTGCCCCAGCCTTGCAGACGTGGACCCTGCAGACCACTGCCCACCTGATGTTTTCATGCTGGTCTCTGCAGTGCAGCTGGTACGGGGGCCCACGCCTACCCCCAAACCGGGGCCTGGCTGTACCCAACCCATGCTTGCCCCTCCCTCATCTGCTGATCGGTCACCTGCCTCCAAGCTTGGACTAGCAGGTACCAGTGGTACTGTCAGAAAGCAGACTATCCTCAGCACCAGCCCCCTCGCAGGCGGCCGAATGTAGGACTCCCTGCAGTCTTCGGCTAACTCCAGAGATGGAGTGGCTGTGAGGGAAACCTGTGCCTCTGGGCTAAATCTCTGGTCCAGGTCAGCCCCCTCAGGCAGCCGAGAAGAAGCTGCAGCCCAGTGCAGGGATCACCAAGTCTGGAGTGAGCATATCAGAGTTTGAGTGCATGTTTCCAGAATGATCAGTCTCTTCATCAACAACAGGGGGATAACACGCTAATATGGGGACCACATGGTGGTTGCAGAGATCAAGAATACAGATGAGAAATGCTCCAGAAATCCAAACAGCAATTTTTGTTCTCTTGACTAGTGACTGGCACCCACCCCAGAAAGGGTATTCCTTAACTCCAGGGTTCTTATAGAGACGTACAGACAGGGCCATGGAACCAAGTGTCTAATTCTGCTTGTGCAATACTATTAAGGAAGGATTCTGCATCTTAGTTTTAAATATGTCACTTTCCTTTAAGTGTGTAAGAGTCTAATTTGCTGCGGACAGAGCCGTCTCATGCCAAGACCCTTTGAGGGAAAAGTGTGTCATCTGGCCTGCGTGTTGGTTGCTAAACAACCATCTGACACAAAAGAATCACTGACCCTCTAGCCTGACCCCAGAAGGCTGGGGCAGCTGTGCCACCGATGCCAAGTGACCCTGGCTGGTCCCTTCCTCCTTCCAGATGCCAGTGTTGGCATCTGCAGCAGAGCAGTTCTGGGGACCCTGCCCAGCCCAAGGAACAACCACGGTGGGGGTGGGGGGGGGGTACCCTGTCCTGTAGCTAATGCAAGGGAGGGAACTGGGGGTCTTCCAGGCGGATTTCTTGGCATCTCACAAAAATAGCTAGGGGCTAATGGTTATTTATTTCATAATCTATCATTAATAACGCAGCCTTTGCCCCTGCTGCTGTCCTACCTGGAGGCTCTTCCCTGAGAGCCTGTTTGGAGCACTCCCTCAGCTCCTGCACGTCAGCTGCAGTCTCACCTGCTCCAGGAGGCCACCCACCAGGGACAGCCTGCAGCGCCCCAATCACCACTCCCAAACCTCAACCTTGCCCCACCCCAACCAAGGCACTGCCAACCTATCGTACTACGGATTTAATGTTCATTTCCTGTTTCTTGCCTGTCTCCCCTATAGAGGCCAAGGTCTTCACAGGCAGAGGGCACACTACAGTCCTGGGCCAAATGTGCTCCCCAACCGGTTTTGGTAATTTTATTGGAACACCGCCATACCCACTCACTGACATATAACGTATGGCTGCTTTCACTCTAGCGGAATTGAGTGGTTCTGACAGAGGCTGGCCCACAAAGTCTAAAATATTTACTCTCTGGTCCTTTCCATAAAAAGTCTGCTGACTTCTGTTCTAGAAAGATCCCAGGATGTCCTGCACCAGAATCATCCGGTTGGAAAGGAGAGGTCTTGCTATGGGGGTTCCAGGCTCTTCCCACAGATACCAAATCACCCTAGAGGGTGGCCCAGGAACCTGCAAGTAATAGGCACTCCCAACTGATTCTTATGCACAGCACATCTTAAGACCCACTGTTCGGTAGGCCAGACTCTGATTTGTGCATGCCCTCTGGTTGGGCAACCCTCAGGGCGGGTGAAGCCAGGGCGGGGAAGGGAAGGGTTGGTGGTGGCACAGCCTGACCTGTCTTGGGCCTGACCGTGGTCAGCGGGTCCAGGTAGTCTGCAAGGTCCCTGTGCTTGCGGTCAAGTGCAACCTCGAAGGCGGTCTTCTCCAGCACGCTGAGGTGGTCAGGGTTGGCCCCCTTCTCTACCAGCTGCTGGGCCATGCCAAGCCTCCCAATGAGCGCCGACAGCATCAGTGGGCTCCAGCCCACAGTTCGGGCCACGCGGTTGGGGTCTGCACCCCACTCCATCAGCAGACGCACCACGGCCTCATGCCCGTGCTGGATGGCAGCCATTAGGGCTGTGATGTCCAATAGTTCGTCCCTGCTGTCCCCTGCCCCCGGCTGCTCGCCTGAGGGGTTGTGATGGTCTACAAAGGCACCAGCTTCCAAGAGCAGCTTCACCACACCCAGGTGGCCACCCCGAGAGGCTACAGTGAGCACACTGGCCCCTAGCCGGTTCTGGGCGTTGACATCAGCCCCATGATCCAAAAGTAGGTGTGCCACGCTCACGTGCCCAAATCTGCCAGGAAGATGGAGAATTAGTGACAGTAACATGGAGCACCGACATGGAGACAGCTTATGTAATCCTCATTTGTCATTAATTATTAAAGTCATAATAGCTACTTATAGTAAAAGGTCTTCTTCTGGCGCCAGGCACTGTGCTGGCCCCACATGTCTACCATCACAAAGGTGAACAACCGCTCTGTCTAGGTTCAAATCCAGCTCTGCCAATCACTAGCTGTACGACCTTGAGAAAGAACTTTAGCTTCTTCATGCCTTCATTGCCTCATCTGTAAAATAGGGATGTAACTGTATCTAATTCAAGGGCTGTTGAGAATTAAATGAGTTACTATATATAAATAAATAATATATACAGCACTCAGAACAGTGCTTGGCCAAAGGAGCACCGCATAAGTGTCAGATGTTATAATAATCATTTGACCTTTTACGTTACACTAAGTACCAAAGTCACCCAGCTGGTAAGAGGTGGTGTCAGGGTCAGAACCCAGGTCTGTCTGAATCCTGATACCCTCACTCTTTCCCCTATACCATGCTGCTTTCCACATCTCAGAGTTCATTTTATTCAGCTTTGTAGCCTGGTAATCTACTTTTCTGCCTGTGCTGACTCCCATGGGCAGGGCTCATGTCTGACTCATGTCTACCCATCCCCAAACACACACAGAAGGTCCTTCAAGATGAGCCAGTGCACCCCATGCCAAGAGGTGTAGCCCGGCTGTGGTCAGCCCAGATGTGCTCAGGCACCTCTCACCAGAGGCCTGCTGCCACCTGCTGGCAGGAATGTCCGCTGCCAGGGGCTAGGAAATGGGCCTGGGCGAAGCCCTCCTCCAGGAAGCTTGAGCCCGCCTGAGAGGTGACCACCAACCAACTCCGCTACCAGGAAAACAGATGCCTCTTCCCAGCAAAACCTCTGCCTTCTTTTGCCGTTAGAGGGCAGAAAAGATCTGTTTTGCAGGGTTTTGGTTGGCACAGGGCTCGGAGCAGCGAAGTATCAGGGCTGGAAGGAGCCTTGGACTAACCGGGGAAGAATGACCAGAGAGGGACCATAACGCCTGCATAACGTCCGCATCTGCGAGGCAGCGTTCTGAATCTCTTGTTGCATCCCCCCCCTTTCCGGAAGTGAGTTTTGTACCTCCTATAAACCTAGGGCCTCCCTTCTCCCTGTGGAGGCAGAGCCAAGGCCAAACTCTGATCTGAACTTACAAATACCTTCAGAGACGTGAACCTTAACGGCACCAGGTCACCTCAGCCTCTGGAGGGAGAGCTTGGCGAACGGGCTCCTCCAGCTGTAGGGGGAACCGGGCCTGTCCCTCCTCTTCTCCAAGAGCAGAGAGGGAGCAAATCAAAAGGACAGAAACTCAAATGCAGAAAGCTGCAACCCCAGCCTGTCCCCCTGCCTCCAGTCTTGTTCCTTCCTGCCCATCCTCCATGGTGGGGTTGCCTCAACCTAAAATGACATTCCCTAAACCTGATGGCCACTGCCCAGCTTCCCACTGCCTGAAGAGGCCTGTCCACCCTGGCTGGGCCAACTTCATTTCCGCCCAACCCCCACGTCATCGGCTCCATGCTGGCCTGTGCCCACCAATCCTACTCCTCCCACGACTTTGCCTTTGCCATCCTGCCTCTCCGCCCAGAGTGCCCTCCTGTCCACCTCTCCTAAGTATACCCTTCATCCTGCTTCAGGATTCAGCTCAGAGCTCACCTCCTCTGAGCAGCTTCCAGAACCGCCCCCCTCATGAGTTCAGGTGCCCTTCATCTGGGCAGGCAATCCCCGGTCCTCGCCTCTAGGATGCGCCTGAGCCTTCCTTCTACCATTATGTCTGCTTGTTAGACTGTGTGCTCTCCGAGGACAGGACTGGTGGCTGACTGAGAGTGGGGCTCAGTGTCAGTCAAATGAATGACTGCCATAACCAAGTAAAGGACGGTCCGGAGACGGGCCATGGAAAGGACTAAAGAACTCATGTATCCTCCATGGAAGCAGAAAATTTTTAAAAACCACACCTATTTAGTTATCAAGCATAAAATAAAACCTAGTATAATTCCTCACAGCAGATTAAAAGGTATTGTCACATTTTTATCTCATTTGATCTTAATAACCCCTGAAATAAACGGATAATGCCCATTTCACAGATGAGGAAACTGAAGATTTTAATGGAAAGCAGAGCCTCTCCTTTTGAAAGTGATAGAGTCAAAACTTGAACCTAGATCCTAAAATCCCAAACCCCAGCTCTTCTGGTATAAAACATTATGAGACAGAAAGAAAAGGAGAGAATCTGAACAGAAATGCTGACATTTGGAATACTTTCTGAACCCATGGGTAGCCCAAGAGGTCATTCAATTAGGCTGAAAACATAAAAGAATTCAAGGAAGGCTGAGATAATTTTGCGGATGCTAAGTTTCTAATAGGTAATTACTGAGGACAGGGAAGTGTGGGGCTTTCTGAACAGCTGCTGTGATTACCAATTAATTTCGGCAATTAACACCTGTGTTTAAAGACCTGGCACAAACCTACCACCCAAAGCACTGGGCAGAGAGGCCACACTGGCAGGCAAAGAAATGAAGGGCAGGAGAAGGAAAGTAAAGAGGCCAAGGGTGAAGTTAGGGCCAAAGTAAACACCACGCACACAACCTGTCCCTTTAGCATTTGGCCAGTTTGGCAAGGAGCGTCCCTGTGGCCAACACCAAGAGGAAACAGTCGGTGACGGGATTCGTGGCAGAGAGCAGAGGCTGGGAGCACAGGCTCTGGAGCCACCCGCCTAGGTGTGAATGTGCCACTTACTAGCTGTGTGGCCTTGGGCAAGTTAACTCTCTGAGCCTCAATTCCTCATCTGTAAAACGGGGGTGACAACAGTACCTACATAGCCTAAGGTTTCTGTGGATTGAATGAGTTACTTCACTTAAAGCACTGAACACCGTGCTTGACACAAAAAGTGCTCGAAAAAGCTTATTTTCAGAATCGGATAAAAGATGAGTGTAACCATTTCTGATACTAAAACACCCACCAGAGACCAAACTGAGGGGTGGGTGGGGCCTAAGACGATGGCCAACAGGGGTGAGTGACTTTACTGCATACCAGAGTTCCTTCCCACCAGCGCTTCAAGTCCTGTTCATCCTGCTTCCTGAGCATATCTCAAACATCTCATTGCTCTCCACTGCTGTCTCTGCTCTGGTCCAGGCTACCATCACCTCTCCCTAGACTGCTGCAATCCCCTGTGAACCAAGCTTTCGGACGCTGGCCCATCCCTCCAATCTGTATTCACACTGCAGGGAAAGTGATGTTTCCAAAACATAAATCTGATTCTGTCACTCACTCTGCCTAGAACCTTCTATTACTCCCCAGTGCCCTTAGGAGAGCTCATCTTCCTCAGCCCTGCCACGCAGCATCTGCCTCCTCTCCAGGGGAGGCTCCTCTCCCACTACTTCCAGCCCTCTCTTAGCACTGACATTTTTCTAGCAGTCCTACCAATGCCTTATGTTCGTTTTTGCTTTCAAACCTTTGCGTGGGCCTCCTATCACCCCGTTCCCACCTCCCACTTCTTCTGTCCCGGTTAATTCTCACGGAGTCTCCACCTGAATACATACATCATTCTTACCAAAAACCTTCCTCCACTTCCCCAAACTGGGTCTGCCATCCCCAGAGCTCCCTACCCTTCCCCTATCAAGCCTGATCTCTTGTCTGGCCTGCCCACTGGCCTGTGAGCTGCGCCTGGTGGGGCTGTGCCTGGCTCCCAGTGTCCCCGTCACCCAGGCTAGGGTGGGTAGGTTCTTAGGAAACTCCTGTTGCAAGAAGGAATGAATGAACACCTCTAAGATGATGTGTCTCTAAGATTCTATTCAGCGCGGTCTTCAGATTGTTTCGAAAGGCCCACTGTTTCTAAGATTCTAAAAAAGCGCTCCCACTTCTTGTAGTATCCCAAGCTGCCCAAAGTTTACCATTCAGCTCTCTGGCACGAGTCCTTGACTCTTTACCTCCCGGGCCGTCTGCAGGGGCGCCAGGCTGGGCCGGCCACCTGAGCCCGCCTGGCTCCGGGGCCGGCCGGCCGGCGGGACACCACCCCTGGGGATCCCGGGCCGCTCACCTGGCTGCCTGCATGAGCGCGCTCCAGCCGTAGTGGTTGCGGCTGTTGACCGAGGCGCCGCGGCGCAGCAAGAAGCGCACCAGCGGCTCGTGGCCGCCGGCCGCGGCGAACTGCAACGCCGTGTTGCCCGCCTCGTCCGAGCAGTCCACGGGCACTGGCGCTCCGGCCGCCGCTGCCGCCGCCCCGGGCCCGGCCGCCTCGGCCCCCGCCGGCTCCGCGCCCGCCTCGGGCTCCGCGCCGCGCTCCGCTGGCTCCGCCGCCCCGGCCTCCAGCAGCCGCCGCGCCGTCTCCGTGTCGCCCTGGTCGCAGGCGCGCAGCAGC
>NC_058415.1:61504236-61516269 GCF_002201575.2 Neomonachus schauinslandi
CCGCCCGCCGTCCGCGCGCCTACTGTGTGCCGGGCGCGCGCCGGGGGGCGGGGCCGCGCGCCTACTGTGTGCCGGGCGCGCGCCGGACGCCGGGCCGCGCGTCCTCGCCGCGCCGGGAGGGACTCCGAGTTCCGGGAAGCTCGGAGCGCCCGGGCGAGCGGGTTCGCCTCTGCCTGTGCGGCGGCCGGTGGCGGCCCCCCCCCGGAGGCTCCGGGGACTTCCTGCCCCGCGCGGAGGTCGGAACGGCCGCTCCAGCCCACTCACGCTGCGAGCTCGGAACCACCGGGTCTGGGTCCCCCGCCGGTCGGGCCCGGCCTGTGGAGCGCCGCTGTTCCCTACCCCGCCGGCGCCGGGCGCTTAACCGCAGCTTCCCAAATAGTTGTTGGCTCGGATGGGTCCACTCTGTACCCCGCCCCCGGGACGTCCTGCGGGGCCTTCAGAGCCGGTCCTTACCTGGGAATTAAAGCTACAAGCACCTCCTGTACCTCCTCTCTTTTCATCAGTGATTCTTGAATCGGCACCATTTGGGACAGTGTTACAAATGCAAATTTCCTGACCCCACCCCAGACCTACGGGATCAGAAATTCGGCAGGTGGGGCCCAGCCAGGTGTATTTTAACAAGGCCTCCGGGTGATTCTGGTGCATACTGAAGTTTGAGACCCGTGTTTGATCCTCGCAGCATCCTGTCAGTCACCAGGGAGGGCTCAGGTGACCACCCCCAGTTTACAGAGGAGACACCTGAAGCCTAAGGGAGATTAAGTCACGCGACTATCCTGCGGGAGCGCTGTGACTAGGACCCGGGTCTCCTGTGCTCTGGTCTCAACGAATATTTATGGAGTGCCAGCTATGCACTGTTCTAGGTGCTGGAGAAGCTGCAGGAACAAGATAAAATCCCTGCCTTCCTGGAGCTAACAGTGGGAAAAGACAAGCTGTAAATACACAAACAAGTAAGTAACTTGTACGTGTGTTAGTGATGAGTGCTATTGAAACAATAACTAGAGCATAACCTGAATCCAAGTAAATAGGATAAAGAATGGGATGTTATTTTATAATAGGATGGGTAGAGAAGGTGTCACTGAGAATGTGATACTCACACAGAGACCTGAAGAAATTGAAATAATGGAACCATGCTGACATTTGGGGAGAGTGCCATCCAGGCAGAGGGGGAAAAAAGCTTCTAACGTGTTTGCAAACTGCTTACAACCGCCTGCTCCTCGTGATAACATTAACATTCTGATATGGGGTAACTGGCTTCCATAGACTCTGCGCTGTGGTCGGAAAACCTAGCAGAAGGCCAGATATAGTAGGTGCTTAGTACATGATGCGTAAATGGCTAAGTCGCGTATACATAGAATTATAACACAGATCAGCACTTGATGAGGTCCTGAAGAAGGAATAAGGGTCATGGCATTGGCAGATCAGAGAAGATCGTAATACCCTTAGGATCTGGGCCAGCAGGGCTGGAAGAAAAAGTCTTCTAAGCAAAGTGTAAAGATGAGAAGTCTTGAAAGTACAGAGGGCTCGGATTGCCGAGGGCCAATGAATGCCAGGATGAAGACTGTGGGATTTATTCTGTGAGTAATGGGGAGCCATGGAAAGTGAGCAGGCGAGTTACAGGGCTAGAGCTAAACACGTAGGCCCGGTGTCTGAAGTGGTACACTCTCACTCACTTCCAGATTTGGCCTCAATCACAACAAAAGTGAGGACGATTTCCTTTTGAAGGTCTAATGAAGGCATTTGTTTCTGTGAAAATCCTGAATAATTGCATCCTTTTTAAATTCTGTTTATTGGCTATCTTTTTACTAACTAGCTGTTTCATTATAAAAGTTATATGTGTGGTAAAAAATAAATTCCAACAGTATAGAAGGACATAAGGCAAAAGTAAAAGCCCCTTTCCCTCTTCTCCCACTTTCCTGGTCCTACTCCCCATAGGTAACCAATATTCACATTTGTTTCATCTTTCCAAGGATGTTTCACACGTATACAAACATGCATACGTACATATAGGCATTGATCAACTTTCTTGATTGCAAGCTATAGAAACAAACCCTCTGGATAATTTCAGTAAAAAGGGGATTTAATACAAGGTTCTTTTTGTAGTTCACAGATCCCATGAGGGCCAGAGAACCAATCTTGGAAGGCCCACAACCAAGAACGATGCACCACATCACGCCATGGCTGCACCCTATACTCAGATGGAGTCTGCACAGGCCCTTTTTGGAATTACCAGCTCCAGAGTGAGAGCCTGAGATGAGCGCATGTAAATGGCTCAGCCTGGGTCATGTGTTCTGCCTGGCAAAAAAGGGAGAAAGTGCATTTCTGGCCTTCTCAGCATATATAGCAGAAGGCAGACTCCAGGATAGGTGCCCTAGAAGGTAGGAGACTCTCCAGAATAGGGAGGGGGTTCAGATACTGGGCAGCCAAAAAGGGTAACAAATGTCTACTACAAATATTCCCTCAAGAGTGAATATCTGCTGCTTATACCTGCCCTGCTTCTCCGACTCTGGGAAGAAAAGCCTCCTTTCTTTTAGGGAGCCTCCCTCCCCACTCTCAGTCTGTATGGCTCAGTGGTTAGCATATGTCCAAGCCCATCCTGATTGCTTCAGCCCAGGAGTTTTTGCTAAAGCAATTGGGAACAAGGGCCTCTGTGCTCAGGTTGTCAGCTGTCAGGATGTCCGGATGTTGTAAGCCACACTGTGCTTGCCCTGCCACCACTTGAAGACAGTCTGCCTGGGAGTGAAGCAGAGACAAGTGATGGAAAGAGATGGAGTCGGAAAATCCTCGCAGCTCCCCAATCCTCCCCCATTCTTTTTGGTAGGTTTGTTTTGAGCAGGGTTGTCATCCCCTGCAATCCCAGCCTTCACAAATGCATATTTTACTTTTTGAATGAATGAAGTCATATTATGCAGGCTATTCAGAATCTTACTTTTTAAAAAATTTAACAAATGGCTTGGGCATCTTTCCACGTAGGTGAATATAGATCTACTGTATCCTTTTTAGTGCATGTAACACCATTAAGCAGACGTACCCTAATTTATTTAATCATTTTTTAATGATGCACAATTAGCTTGTTTCCAATGTTCTATTATAAAAAAAAAATCTTGCGCTGACAGTGCTTACAGCAGTCAGGGTCCCAGCAGGAGACGACGGTACACTTGGCTGAAGAAATGAGGAACATTTACTAAAGGACTAATTACAGAACTGTAGGCAGAGTTTACTAAGAGCCACCAGAGCTGGTGCAGTACTCCAAAGCTGCTAACAGTGGGGAGCCATTGCCACCCCAGGCCTGAAGGGGGAAGGGAGAGGAGCAGTTACTGGAATTCTGCAAGAGAGAAAATGGAGACTTCTGGCTGATAGGAGTTAGGACCTTTGGTAGAGGGACACAGCCAACCTATGGTAACCTAGTAGGGAAAAATCCGCAGAGGAATAAAATCCTCTGACCTCCCCCTCCTCCTGCGCTCTAGTGCTCCTCCTTGGCCAAACCCAACTGTTAGCCGAGGTTTGAGCCTGCTGCTGTGGTTCCCCACCCCCCACCCCCCAGTCATCCTCCCAGGGTTCAGAGCAGGGAGGAGACTCAGTGGTGCATATAAACATTCCAGCACCTTGCTGCTCAAAATGGGGTTCTTGGACCAGCAGCCTTGGTACCACCTGAGAGCTTCTTAGAAATATAGCATCTTGCATCCACCCCAGACCTACTGAACCAGAATCAGCATTTCAACATGACTCCCAGGTGATTCACATGCACATAGTTTTCGAAGCATGAATCCAGCACATCTTTGTACACAAACCTCTTATGCAAGTGTATCTGTAGTCTTATTAAGTATGAACTCTCTTCCAATATTTTTTCATTGATCCCTCTTGTTGTTGTTTTGGGTCCTCTGAGAACCAGATGCCAAGGTGTTCCCCCCCCCCCCCGCCCCCAGGAGAAATGCTTGGATAAAGGAGGAAGGAGGAGGAAAAGGGAAGGAGGGCCTTCAGACCCTAATGCAAATGCTACAGCTGGGAGATGGGAGTGGGAAGGAGGAGGCTGGGGTAGGAAAGCTCCAGAGTGCTGTGCGGTTCCAGAAATGTCTCAGCCAAGCACTGGGGAGTCCCCAGGCAAAGGTGGCCTGCTAGGGTGTCCTGCAACAGACAGAAGTAGCTGGGTTCTTGTACCCCCCTGCTTAGTCACTGACTGGGAGAAACCAGGGGAAACAGCCTCAGCAAGAACTTCACAGAGGATTAGAAGGCACAGCAGCTGGAGGCTGTCCGTCAACTGTGCTCCGCCCAGTGGGTTCTCTTGAAGGGTGATCTGAGCAGTGTACCTCCATCACCAACACAGTCCTCGTCCGACCAACATTGATTGAGCGCCTTCTGTGTGCCAGGCATTGTGTCTGTGATGGCATACTATGGATGATAGGGATGGCCCCTGGCTCGCAGGGAATTCCACATGATTGCAGAGAGCGTGGTTTATGAGCTTTCACTGTCAATTCAGAGGAAGGTGTCACAGTTCGGGGTATCACTGACAGCTTCGTGGGAGAGCTTGGCTACAGGTTAGGCAGAAAGACTGGGAGAGATCTGAGTTATGGTAGGAAAAGCGAGGAAACAGGTTGGAAAGAGGGAACAGGAGGACTGGATTCCAGAGACCCATGCAGTGGCTTAGGGAGGAGGTACAGAGGGCCTGGAAGTAAAATCATCTCCAAAGAGTATTTTATTACTTTTGTTTTAAGCTCATCTCTTGAGCACTTGTGAATCTATTTCTGTGGATATGACATTGCAGACTCAAAAGGATATGAACATTAACATTTCTAATAAATGTTGCCTAATTGCTTTCCAAAGGGTTATACCAGTTTGCCTTCCTACCAGCAGTGGTAGGAATAAACAGCCTGTTTATTCACATCCTTGACAACACTGGAATGAATAACCTTTTAAATCTTTGCCAATCTCATAGATGAAAAAATATTTCAGAGTAAGTTTAATTTGCATGCATTTTAAATAGAGAAATTGAACATATCTTGATACGTTTCTAGACCATTTGTATTTCTTTTTTTTTTAATTTTTTTTTTAAAGATTTTATTTATTTATTTGACAGACACAGCGAGAGAGGGAACACAAGCAGGGTGAGGGGCAGAGGGAGAAGCAGGCTTCCCGCCGAGCAGGGAGCCCGATGCGGGGCTCGATCCCAGGACCCTGGGATCATGACCTGAGCTGAAGGCAGTCGCTTAACCGACTGAGCCACCCAGGCACCCTGACCATTTGTATTTCTTTATTGGGGGAACTGTCTATTCAGATCTTTCAGCCATCTTTATTTCTGTTCTTTTTATTTCCTTGTTGATTTACATACTGGGTAAATGTCATCTGCAGATGTCTCTTTCTGATTTGTCTTTGTCTTTATATTATTTTGGGCCTTATGGAATACTAAAATTTTTATGTAGTCAACTTTATAAATCTTTTCTATAATGGTCTCTGGGTTTTTTCCATCCAATACTTTTATTGTTGGATTTTTTTTTTATTATTTTACCTTTAATCTTATTTACATCTTTAGATCATTTGGATCTAAATGGTGTAAGGTATGAGGATAGCCAAATGGCTGTCAGGTTGCTCCAATCATTGATTAAATCAGCCATCTTTTCCCCACTAATGTTTGAAATACCACATCTACCATATATCACATTAAACTCCCAAAGGGATGAAATGATCCCTATGAAGGGAGCTAATACGACAAATCAAAAGTGCCTTCTACAGAAATCCGTTTGTTGGTTGAACAGCTGATGAAATGAGATGGTGTGGTCAAAGAACAAATAAGCTCCCCAAATGAACAACAAACCCAAGGGAAGGACAAGGTACTCAATTTGGGAAGTGGTACAAAAAGAATTAAGGTCCCAGGTGAATTTGCCCTCGGTGGGTGCCAGCTTGTCATTGTTAATAACCATTCCTTGTGCTTTCCCTCTGCTAATGAGCTGTTGTATTTCCAATAGCTCCCAAGTGGTCCCAATGCTGCTGGTCTAAGGACCACACTGAGTAGCAAGGGGCCAGACACCTTCCGTTTGCCGTTGTAGAAACTCTTCCCCCCCTGCTTTGAGCCTGGGGAGGCTGGCTGGGTGGACTACATCACTCAGTCCTCCCAAAAACCCTACTTGGGAGATACCATTATTATTACCACCATTTTACAGATGAGCAAATTGCCTAAGGCCACAGAGCAGTCTGTGATGGGGCTGAGGTGTGACATCACGCAAGTGGGCTCCGAGGTTGTGCTCCTACGCATGAAGCTAAGTTGCCTTTTGGCCTGACAGCAGTCTGCCAGTGAATTGTGGGGTGGGAAATCCTGAATTCAGAGTCAAGAACCCTGGACACAGACCACTGCTCTGTCCCAGCCATGTTCTTCGACACTGGCTAAATCACCTCCCTTCTCTGAGCCAAAATTTCCTCCTCTGTCTACCTTGCAATGCTGTCTGGAGAGTGAAATGAAGAATAAAGTCTGGCGGTTTACGGCACACACAGATGCTCGCTAAATGACAGCTCTTACCATTAGCTGGGACTTGAACCCAGGTTGTGTCAGATCAACCCTCGCTTCTCTATAGCTGAGCCTGCATCAGGAAGCATTCCAATGTGGTAAGCTGATCCGAGACATCATGAGTTGTAATCCTTGTCTGTTTTCTAATCTGACCGCAGATCTTAATTGTGTTGAGCATCTGGATGGAGGCCAGAAGGCACAGCTCCAGGACTTTCCTCTCACACCTGCCTTCTAGTACCATCCGGCAGACTCTGTTCCATGGGCGGAATCACTTCCCACTAGTCGAGTCTCCACAGCAGGTCGTCCTGTGTAGGAGCCGCTTTGCAAGTTCACCGCAGGCCCATCCCCCTCCTGGAGCCCATGGGGAGGTGCTCAGGGCAGGACGCTTTCCCCCAGGGCGGCTGTGAGTCTACGAGGGCGGCAGGTGAGATCCTCCCTGTACCTGAGACACCAGCTTGTTCGAGGGCCCTTCCCCTACTCTGTGTCTCAGGCTCCCCATCCATAAAATGAGAGAATCAGACCAGATTTATGTCTCTTAACTTTTTTGGCTGTGGTCCCCTTGAGAATAGAGAATATTCGATAAAAAGCTTTGGAGTAGCTTTCCAGGATGTAAAATATTAAAAAAAAAAAAGTACAGCTTACTTACTCTATCCTTCTATGGGAGATACAAAACTATTCATTGCCCTGAGCTGGGATCCAGCAGAGGGAGTTCCACATTAACCTAAAATGTGATTTCAAATCTCTGATATTACTTTAACATTCAGGTATCCATATAAACATTACTTCCTCAGAGAAGCCTTCCTAAACCCGTCAACTATTCTGTTATAAGCCCTTTTAGCACCCTGACTCTTCTTCAACACACTAACCACAACTCTAGTAAGTTACCTTTTTTTTTTTTTTTAAGATTTTATTTATTTATTTGACAGAGAGAGACACAGTGAGAGAGGGAACACAAGCAGGGGGAGTGGGAGAGGAAGAAGCAGGCTTCCTGCTGAGCAGGGAGCCCGATGCGGGGATCGATCCCAGGAACCTGAGACCGTGACCTGAGCCGAAGGCAGACGCTCAACGACTGAGCCACCCAGGCGCCCCATAAGTTACCTTTTTAATATCTGTCTATTCCATTGCGCTATAAGCACCATGATGTCAAAAATACCTCTCCTGACAAAGACTCTCTCCTTGCTCAAACCCTAGCCAGGCTCCTCTGAGCCTTCTTCTCAACTAGACCTCAACCTTGGCCTATAACGAGGACAGAGTCTGAACACAGATGATTTTATACATCTACCTCCCTTTACATTGAAGACTTAAATGCTGACAGTTTTTAACAGCTCAAGGCTGCCCTGGTAGGATCACCCCAGCCCCCCTTAAATATCTGCTGGAGGAAGCTCACGGCTATCCAAAGAATTAACCGTTTATTGTAGTTAACACCTAACCGTCCGCCCCTAACCACCCTCTCTTAGAGAGTTTACTAAGAAGGGCTTCCAATTATAAATCCTTTCTCTGTCCCTTTGAGATGTATGTGTATCTCCTACAAATCAAGAGTGTCCTTCCCAAGGATGGAAAGCCCTTCCTTTACAATGTAATCATCAGGAAGGACAGGGCCTCTGCCTCCCAAGCCTCTGTGAGGATAGAATCCTCACTCTGATACTTGCCAGCCGCAGACACAGCTAGCATTTTCAGCATTTACGCTGATCACTCCTTTGTAATTTTGCACTTCCCTGACTCTATTTAAAATGCCCAGTCATTCTGTGCAAATCAAAGTTGAATCCATTCATGCTGGACCCTCTTCCCTATTGCAACAGTACGTTACTGATTAAGATCTGTCCTTACCACTTTAACTGGTGTCTGGTTTTGTTTCTCTTTGACACTTGCTCATTATAGCATGCCTAGACCCTAGCATGGTGCCTGGCACATAGTAGATGCTCAATATATACTTCCTGAATTAAAAGACTGTCGACTAAAATCATCCATTTGTTCTAGTTATTTATTGCTGAGTAACGGACCATCCCAAAACTTCATGGTATGAAATGCCAACTACCTTATCATACTCATGGATTCTGTGGGTCAAGAATTTGAAAAGGGCATCTCTTTTCTCCACTCCATGACATTTGGGGCCACAGATGAGGTGACCTGGATGGCTGGGGTGACTTGAATGGCTAGGGTGGAGCTACTTCCAAGATGGCTTCTTCACTTACCTGTCTGATGCCTGGGCTGGCTAGGCCGGCAGAGGTTTGGGCGCAGCTTGCACTGTGGACAAGATATCCTACCTGGGACTTCGCCAGCATGACGTTACCAAGATAGTCAGATTTCTTCCCTGGCAGCTCAAGGCTCCAAGAACAGGGATCCTGTAAACAAGATGGAAGCTTCGTGGCTTCTTTTTCCTAGCCAGTGAAGTCACAGAGCTTCCCTTCTACCATCATCTAATGGTTGAAGCAGTTACAGGTCTGCCCCTATTCAAGGCAAGGGAGTATCCAATAATTTGCAGCCTTGTTTTAAAACCACCACACTATCAGAGCCAGATTTGGGGAAAATTCTTGTGCAATCTATCCTGCGTATCACTTAGGATTAGATTTGGCTGCATAGGACAGAAAACCCATAGGAACAGTGGTGCAAACAAGACAGAAGCTTATTTCTCCCTCACATAAGCAAAGCCTGGATGGAGCCCATCAGAACTGGTTCAGTGTCTAGAGTGTACGGACCTGGGTCCTGCTGCCTTGTTGTGTCCCCAGCCTCTGCACACCTTTTACCTCATGACCCGAGGTGGTTGCTTGAGCTCTCGTCTTCACATGCACAGTCCGAAGGGTAAGGAAGTTTCCTTTAAGGACATTCCCCAGAAGCGCTGACAACCCCACTTACAGCCCGTTGGCTGCACACTCAGTCACATGGCCATGGCTAGCCGCAAAGGAGGCTGGGGATTCTAGTCTTTAGAATGTCTGATCTTGGGCGCCTGGGTGGCTCAGTTGGTTAAGCGACTGCCTTCGGCTCGGGTCATGATCCTGGAGTCCTGGGATCGAGTCCCGCATCGGGCTCCCTGCTCGGCGAGGAGCCTGCTTCTCCCTCTGACCCTCCCCCCTCTCATGTACTCTCTCTCATTCTCACTCTCTCAAATAAATAAATAAAATCTTTAAAAAAAAAAAAAAAAAAGAATGTCTGATCTTTAGACCATGGGCCCAGAGGAACAAATAAGCAAAAACTCAGGGTTCTACTCTTAAGGAAGGAGAGGAAAATGGATGTTGGCAGACATCCACTGGTGTCAGCCACACCTTTTTACTCCATTTTATTTCCTGTTCTGCCACTGACCTGCTGTGCGCTTGGACAAAATACTTTCTTTGGTTGTTGTTACCAGTTTCTCTGGTCATTAGGGAGGAGGGTGCTATGATCTAAGAAGGAAGCTCAAAGTATGAAGCAGATAAAAGTGTCAATGCTCTGATTTTAGGGAAGGGAACTGGGGCCCCACCCAGCCAGCCTCTTTTTACTTTCCTGGGTGGTCTCTGGGGTTTCTGGGAGCAGATTTTTGAAAACTCCCATATTAGGTTACTGCTGAGGGGTTTCTAGCAACAAGACCTCAAGAATTCATGTTCATTACATTTTGGGAGTAACTCCTCCCTGCACTTAACCAGGTTGTGCCTTCCATCAGATACCTCCCCAGCGAGTTCAGACAGATGCCACCAGAAGGCAGCGGGAGACACAAAGCCAGCTATTAATTGAGTACTTTCTGTGTGTCTGACACTATACTAAGGTCTGCGATCATGAAGTCACCACAGCTCATACTCTAAGTCCCTTACATTTTTGTTGTTGTTGTTGTAACAAGGCTAGGGTAAATTAAGCACGATCCAATGTACCAAGCATTTTAACAAAGTATGATGGTGTTATGGAGTGAATTGAGCCCCTGCAACAAGATATGTTGAAGTCCTAATCCTTGGTACCTATGAATGTGAATTTCCTTATTTGGAAATAGGGTCTTCACAGACATAATCAAGTTAAGATGAGGTCATTAGAGTGGGCCCAAATCCAATTTGACTGGTGTCCTTAGAAGAAGAGTACAAGAGACACAGAGACAGACACAGACGCACATCAGAAGAATGACAATGGGGGCAGAGATTGGAGTGACGCGTGCATAAACCAAGCAATGGCAGGATTGCAAGCAACACCAGAAACTAAGAGAAAAGTATGGAATGGATCCCGCACCTAGAGCCTTCTGAGAAAGCATAGCCTTGCTGATAGGACTAATTGATTTTGGATTTCTAGCCTCCAGAACTGAGAGGGAATACATTTCTATTGTTTTCAGCCACCCAGATTGTAGTACTCTCTTATGGCAGCCCTAGGAAACGAATAGAGATGGTCAGTTTGATGTGTCAGCTTATCTAGGTTTTAATCCCTAGTGTATTCAATCAAACACTTAGATGTTGCCATGAAGATATTTTGTAGTTATAACGTCTATAATCAGTTGACTTTAACTAATGGAGATTTAGCTAGGTGGGCCTGATTTAATCAGTTGAAAGTCTTTAAGAGCAGAACTGAGGTTGCCTTAAAAAAGAAGAAATTCTGCCTGTGAACTGTAGCTTCAGCTCATGCCAGAGAGTTTCAGCCTTCCCTTCCTGATGGCCTGCCCTAAAGATTTTGGATTCGCTTAACCAGCCCCTGCAATTGTGTAGATCAATTCCTTGCCATAAATCTCTTAATATATCTCCTGGTTCTGTTTATCTGGTGGAACCCTAACTAATACACAAAAAGATGATGCAATCTTGAAATGCATTTGCCTAAAAGGCTGTGGAGTTGTCTAAGGCTTCACAGAAGAGGTGGCTTTTGGCAGGGCCTTGAAGGGTAGAGAGGGGTTTGCCAGGTGGGGCAGGGCCTTTCAAGCAGGGAGAACACCATATGCAAAGGTTTGGAATGGTGAGACCCCGCTCCCCTCCGCCCCAGTGCTGTGGGGGTAGGCCTTGGAGTCACATTCTGAGGACCTCTTCCTGTCAAGTTGAGGACTTGAGCGTTGGTGCTGGAGGCCAGGGCTTCTCCTTTTTTTTTTTTTTTTTAATTTCTCTTAGTTCTGTCTTTTTATTTATTTTTCGTTTTGAATTGAGATATAACTTTCATAAGTCAAGTGCATATTTTTAAAAGAAGAACATGATGATTTTTTACTTATGTATCCACGTAATCCCCACTGAGATCAAACATGGAATCAAGGCTGGGATTAGGGTGAGTGAGGTCAGTGACTTGAGCTGTGCAAGCACAGTGTCAGATTCTGCCTTTATTTAAAATTTTGGTGTTTTGTTCAGGAATTTTTTGCTCTCATTTTGATTTTTAAAAGTATTGTTTATTTTTGGTCACTGATTTTGTTTTGTTTTGCCCATCCTATAATTTTCTGCCTTGGAGACAGCCTCATGCCTCACTTTAGTCTTGACCCTGTTAAATATTTCCAGCACCCCCACTGGCTCCTTCATTTCTTCAGTCCCCTCAAAGGAAACCTCTAGCCAAGGTCAGGGGAATGGATGGCCTGGGTGTGTGCGATCATATTACTGGTGCCTATGCATGTGTTTCTCGCC